>NC_135076.1:22312500-22535000 GCF_051107435.1 Chaetodon auriga
CTGCACTCCAGTCACTGGAGCAGAATTTTCCATGATACGCACCCCACCACCACCCCCAGCCCACACTACTGCCCACTCCTCTCCTCTCTTTCTCTCATCCCTCTCTCCATTCGTTTCTCCTTCCATATGCCCTCCCATTGGAGTGTTGTTTCATCCCTCACCAGCTCCCTTTCATCCCTCTCCAGCCCTTTGGTCTCTTATCATTTCATCCTTCCATAAGTCAAACCTTACATCTTTACTTCCACCCATCCGCCCTTCCTTCCTTCATTTATTCCACCCCTCCTCCATACCACAGCGTGAGCGAGCGAGGAACATGTGACCAGTGAGGTGGGAGCCTGCTGGGCCTCCCCCTGCAGTGCCACCATACGTTGATTTGCCTCCTCCAGCTCCATATTGATTTTGTTTTAAACAAGGGAAAAATACAAGAAGAATGAGGTGCCAGAGGTGACATGAAATAAAAAAGAGGTAAAGGGAAAAGAGAGTGAATGGAGAGGAAAGAGAAAAGAGGAAAAGTCCTTCTATGTATCAAATCTATGAGTTGGGTCCCGGGTGGGTTCGGGGTATTATTAGGAGGTTACTGTACAAAGGGTGAACTCAAAAAGAAAGGGAGACACACAGCGGAGATGAAGAGAGAGAGAGAAAGTATGAAATCCTTTATTTAAAAATCTCTTTTTTTATTCCCACCCTTTGCTCGCTAAATGGGCTCTGGGGTTAGCTATGTGGCAAATGCATCTCATTCTACGTCATGGTACAGTTCCTGCCTTAAAATGATTCTCTGCTTAGTTCAATTTAAGTTGTGTGCAGAATAATCGATCCCTCCATTAATTCTACTTAGCTGAGCTTCACAGTACAAGCCTGGGCTTGACTGGTCCACCAAGGCCAGCGCTGCTGAATGGCTGACCTTTACACGGCTCGGACTGCCATTGATTTTCAGCAGGACTTATTTCATGAACTGGGGTTTGGGACAGGGCACCAAGATGAAGATGAACTATGAGGCAAAATCAGTTTCTTTGGCCCTTTTCATTTTCTCTGCACACGCATCTCTTATTCCTCTCTTTTTCCTCTGTCCTCCTCGGAATCAGTGCTCCACACCTTATTGGCTGATCTCTGTGGGTGGCATAGTCTGAGAGCAAATAAAGCGTCCCCTGTGCGAACCCCCCCCCCCCTCGAGCTAAGAGCCCCCATGTCCTGTCAGTGAAGTGTGGGTGTGTGTGTCTCTGCTTTGTGTTCACGCTTTAGTGTCTGTGTGTCCGTGTTTCTGTCCGTGCTTGAGTGTATGGTGTATGTAGTTTACATTGTGTAAGTGCTTTAGGATGGCTGTCTCTGTGACATGGCCCCTTGGTATTTTCAGTTAGGAAATAATGCAAAGCAGAGAGTGTGAACAAGCCATTAGAGCTCCCAGGACTGCCCTCAGAGCCAAAGAATTGAGGAAAACAATCCTAACCTCCATGAAACGACAGGCACAACACCTACCTCACGACTGCCGGGGTGAGGAGGAGGGAAAAGAAAGAGAGGATGCATCTCAAATCCCAAATGTAATTTCAGTAGGATTTTAAGGTCCTATATTGCACAGTGTTAAACCTTTAAGTCCTAATTGTTAGATGAATGTGCTCAGATGAACATCATTAAAATGAATAAATTAATAAATAATAAAAGCTAAGACAAGGAGGGTGGAAGTGTAGGAGGCTTCTGAGTGTGATTTAGCTGGAGTTCATACAGAGTGCACTGTGTCTCCCTTTCTTCTTCCCTGTCTTTCTCTTCTTTGCCTGCATTAGCTGTATATCAGTGACTGTTGACTGTAAAAAACATATTTAAATTTAATACCCGCTCATGAATAGATGCATGCATACAAATGTCCCTGGATGGTGGGAGGCATGAGGGGCAAGTGAGGTGATGGGCTGTCAAGGATGCTGCAGTAAAAATAGAGGAGGATAAGGTGTGAGGATGGTGGAAGGGATGAGAGGAATGGACAGCTGTGTAGCTTTCTCATTTCATCTCAGGCATCACAACTGGATGATGTGGCCTATCCTTCAATAGAGGTCTTCAGGGGTTCACTTGGTTCAAAGAAACTGAGACCCAACCCAAGAACAAAGTCCAATTGGGTCCAAATTATTCTTTACTGTGTTTCTATATGTAATATCCATGTGGTTCCAGATGAACTCCATCAGCTATGACCACATGCTATGTCATAATCTCATGGCAGTCAAGCAGGAGAAGATGTTTTAGGAAGTCAATTCTGTGTCAGTGTCCTCTCTCTGTTTGGATTGGATGTAATTATGCTCTGATCAGTTCAGGTCAGGACTGACTGTGTTCAGGCCCTTTTTTTTCCAAAACATTTTTGCTGGTTTTGCTGCACAAGTCACAAGCCACTCCTCTCCTGTCCCAAACCATAGATCCCTCTGCAGTCTAAGTGCATCCTGGAGCATCTATTCCTCCATATGTCATATCTAACATTCCCACCTTTCTGAAAGTCTGAAACTTTTTATTCCCTTGATGCGCTCAACATTTTGACCAAATTTAGACCCACATACAAAACGATGCCCCAAACCACATCCTCTCACCCCCTCCAACCCCCACCAATGAAATAAGCCACCCAAGGCCATGGGGAGGTAGTGTGGATTGGGAGTTGGCAGGGACACTTCCAATGTGTTTTCCGCTCCAGTGCTTCTTGTTCTCACTTCGTCAGAGTGTGTTTGCTGCAGATTGGGAGAAATGGCGAGAGGTCAGGTCGGTGTACTGCTTGTCTGGCCCTCAGGTTCTGTGCAGTTCAAGGTTGAACCTCATAGTGAGGGAGGCTTTTGTGTTTATTTAGCAAACAATTTGACTGTGTTGCGGCGTCAGACTTGAGAGGAGGAGGAGACGAGGGACGCGACTAGAAGACAGGCCTGTCCCTTTTGTTTGATGGTGAATGTGCTTATGGACGAGCAGGGATTTACCTCTAAGTGTCAGGATGAAACATAAGCAGGCTTTACAGCCAAGAGCTGGAGTAGTGGGAGAGTGATGGAACCAGCAGAAGTTGCAGGTGACTGAGTACTGTGTGCATGTCTGTGTTTGTGTGTCTGTGTACGTGTGTATTTGTTAAGTGTGTGTGTGTGTGTGTGTGTGTGTGTGTGTGTGTGTGTGTGTGTGTGTGTGTGTGTGTGTGTGTGTGTGTGTGTGTGCGTGCGCATGTGAGACGTGGGTTATTGATATGCTGGGAATGAAGCTCGGAGCAGATGGACAGAGCAGGCTGGGCCTGTGTCGATCCTGTGAGCTCTGGCTCCTTCTTGCAATCCCCCCTTTGATGGACACAGACACACATACAGACGAGCACACACGCACACACACGTGTACCAGGCAACAGTGCAGGGTCCAGATTTCACCAACTCGATAATGGTCCTATAGGATAACAAATTGTCCATCATCCTATCATTAATAACCAGTATGTCATACTGATCTGTAGCTATGGCAGATGTGGCTGGTTAATGAGACCGAATGGAGAAGTCCTCCAGTGGCGTACTGGAGAAGACAGCAGGATTTGGGGAAGAGGGTGTATAGACTGAAAGCATATGTACAGTGAACGGGAGAAGAAGAGTTGCGGTTGATTGAGGTACAGCATTGTTTCAGTATCTGCATTTCTGACATAGGTTTTTTTTTTTTGGTCTTCCCGTCTCCATTTTTGTGTGTGTCTCTCTTTCTGGCACCCTTCAGACTTCTCTCCAATTCAGAGCCAACATGCTTGGCTGTGTCCCTATCTCCCTCCCTCCTTCCATCTATCTCTATCCTTCCTCTGGCTCTTCTCCTCATGGTCCTCTCCCCTCACAGGAGGGGTGGCATAGGCAGTGGAGGGGTAGAAAAGTGCAAGTGCTGGTGAATTGCTAATAGGCAATCATAGTGCTCAGGACAAGGATGCCTACTGGAGGTCTAGGGACCATTAAAGAAACGTCAACTCGGCATAGGTATGGCAAGAATTATGAGTCAGTGGGCAGGCAACACTTCTTGGCTCCTATTGGTCAGGGCGGCAGGCCGTAATCTGTCACAATCCTGGAGTTGCTGTGACAGCAGCAGGAGCATTCTGGGCTCAACACAGAGGGTAAAGGAAACATGCAGCTAAGGGGTGTGTGTTTGTGTGTGTGTGTGTGTGTGTGTGTGTGTGTGTGTGTGTGTGTGTGTGTGTCTCTCCATCTATAAGCCTGTATGAGTGTGGTTGAGTGCATGTAGGGCTATGCAAAAGGTGGAAAATGTACAGAAGATGACATTATGTATGACTTAAATTAGTTGTCAGTGGTAGCGCACCCCCCTACGATGAATCATATCTAATCCTAAATACAACCAACTAATCACTGCACTTGCGTCATTTCTGTGGGTTTAATCCAAACTGGGGAAGTGAAGTCCGCATTGTTCCACCTTGCGGTGTTAAGCGATGTTATTAACCATGCGTACCCGTTTGAACCCGATTGAAACTGCTTCTCTGTCTAGCTTGCTGGTGCAACCCTGCTACAGAGAGGAAAGATGTTATATTGCTTGTGTGAGCGTGCTTTGGTTTCGCAGTTACAATGCAGAAGAAAACAAAACAAAATGTAAGTACTGTTAGAAAATAACTGCAGCTTTAAGAGGAAACAGGAGCAGTTTGTGTCATCACCTGAAGCACAACCATGTCGTACAATATGATGTTGTGTATGGCTGAGAATGAGTTGACGATAGCAAACCACACACTTTTCATCGAGGGCGCAAACGTTTGGTAGAGTCACTCCACACCCTGAAATTTCCCACAGATGGAACAACAGAATCCATACATATCTTTTTATATCTATTTCTTATTTTGATTGTCTCAAAATATATATTTCATTCTGTATTTTAGCAAACAAAACCTTACAGAGTTCTAAACTACAGAATTTAACTCAACTGTAATTCTTAACTTTCTGTTTGTTATTCACTCTATTGTATTTCAAAAGATATTGTTTCATTTACTCTTACTGAGGTTAGCACTAGAATTAAATTGTGCTCCGGATTTCAGGTCATATCCAGCCCTAAGTGCACATGCGATGGTGTGTTTGCATGCTGTACATGCTGTTGTACATCATTATCGTAGTTGTAACTCACTGACGGTCAGGCAGAACATAATCTTCAAAGCAAATATCAAGGCAGTAGCCAGATAGAGAACATGGCGTCAGTGCATAAGGGCACCTTTAAGCATTAAAGCCTCGCGCAACTCTAGATCTGTAATTCTGTCACGGAACATATCCTCTGCCATATCGCTACTTCCTGCTCACTCCGGACCCTCACAGTGGCGCATGCTGGGATTGGCATGATGTTGCCCTTCTGAAGCCACTGGGTTGGGTCTGTCGTCATGATCTTATCTTTCTAAGGACAGTTCCTCAAAATGAACTGAGGAGCGTAAACCACTTCAAACAGCGAGCAGAAAAAGAGAGAGCGAGAGTGTCTGTGTGTGTGGGAGAGATGTGAGCCCACCAAAAGCTTAAGCCTCCAGTGTGCTGTGCAGATAAGATTCATTAGATAGGTCGGTAAATGCAAGAGAGAGGCAAAGCGAGGCAGACACAGAGAGAGAGAGAGAGATTGAGCTTGCTGCTGCTCCAGCATTTGTTGACACAGATTTACAATGAGTCTCCCACTGCTTCACGCATTACAGTAACACGCCATGTCAATAGCTCTCTGGGCTTGAAAAGCAGCCGTGCCAAAGATGTCTGGGAGTGATGCCCTTCCCCTGATAACCAAAGTGTGGCTCATAAGTCAGGAAGTGGAGTAGAAGGAGGGGCAGGAGAGGGAGTGAAAGGGATTTTTTTCTTTTTTGTCTTTTTGTTTCTCTTTTCTCTTATTAATAAATCCCCACCCACTCTCTCAATCTCTACATCTTCTCAAGCATCTTTTCATTAGTTTTCCATTTTCTGTCACTTCTCTGTGATCCTTTCCCTCTCCCCTTCTCCATCTCTCTTAGTCTCTTACCCTCTCTCCCTCTGTTTCTCTTTATCTCTTGGACGCCCCGCTACAGGCTCAGTAGGACAGGATTTAGGCATTAGCTCAATCCCCCTATCTACTCCCCCTCATGATTGCACACTGTTTCTGTCACCCACATACCCTAGTCCACTGCACAAGTCTTGTAGGACTCAGAGTCTCTTATACAAGTGCTGGTGGAGAGCTTATACTCCACAAGACAGGAAGACATAATCAAGTAGACGGACAAGCGTGGCGTGAGATCGAGAGACAGTGTGTGTGTAAGATTTGGGGCAGTGGTAAGCCAAGGCAGAGGTGGAGGGCTAGATTTTGATATGATATTTTGAGTTAATCATACTTTATACAGAAGTAATAAAGAGTTTGATGAGAATCAACATCAGCTCATGCCATGCAGCTCTGTCTGCTGAGTCATGGGGCGCTACAAATGAGGTGGTTTTGATGTGTGACATTCACCTTCATGAAATCTTGATGAGAGCTGAGTTCTGCTGTCTGTGTAATGAGGGCTGTAGCAGTCAGACAGCTGGCCAACCACTTCAGCTAGTAAAGCTATGATAATAGAGAGGGTTGGAAAGCCTTTTGGAAAGCATTCGGTAGATGAACTTCAGGCTGTTTCTGGGAGGCAGTTAGTGTTTTGGGGGAAGAGATAAACAGGAACTTGGATGGCATCAGACAACAGAAGGTCTAATGGTCTTAATCAGAGATGTACTAGTGGTGCTAGTAATAATGGTACTACAGATTGCACATGTTTGTGAGTTAGCTGTGGCCTCATTGCTAATTCGTGTATTACAAGACGCATTTAATGTAACAGATGGATATCAACAGTTTTGTTCCAAAAGGAGCTACTCAGCCTTTGAGAAACACAACACCCGTACAAAATAAGCACAAAGCAAAAAAGAAATTATGCTTTCTAAACAAGAGCCTGCATTTTTCTTATCTTTGAATCGCTCGACTCACTTTTACAGAGTGCAAGTTCATGTTTTTTCTGCTCAAAATGGGTGCAGCATTATGGAGTAGAACTTCGTACGTACAGATGTGATACGGACTAGCTGAGGTCTGCAGGTGTCTGTCAGTCCATGTCAGCGCCTCAAGCTCTAAATCCTGTTGGTTCTGATAGGAATCCCAAAGCTTATAGTGGCTGCCATCTTCCCGGCACTGACTGATGCTTCTTATCAGGACCACCACACTGCTGCCGCCAGCACATTTTCACATATGGGTAAATTAGAACTCACTTGCGCAAACATTTTCTCACTTGCATTCAAGCACATACATGAACATGCTCACATAGATTCAGTATATTCAGAGCTGCGAGAGAATTAGTACATCAAAGGTACTGCAGTACATCAGTCAGGCATGCACATGCAGATACTCTCTCACATCTACATGAACACATCGTGTGTATGTCAGCATGCGCTGTGTATTGAACCAGATCTTGAATTGTAGAAAACCCACATTTGAATGGACAAAACTCCTTGAGATGTGTAGATATACTTTTTTGTTCTAAATATGTGTATTTTTTTGCACCTTGAGGATAAACCTAAAGAATGGATTTCCTGTTTCTCAAATATGAGGATTTGCTGCTTTTCTCAGTTTCAAATTATTGTCTAATTAAATATCTTTGGGTTCTCCATTATCAATTTAAAAACATCACCTCAGGCTCTGGCAATGTGCCACCATAATAACCTCTCTCCTTATATACAGGTGTAGACAATAAGTCCACCTTTGTCTAGTTTAAATACTCCACAGATAATATTCCATGTAAGGAGTGAACTCTTCTCTACCCAGGGGAACCACTGTAAATTATGTTGTTAAGAAGTAAACCCTTGGTACCCTTTTATTACAAGGACTCTTAACATTGTCATAGTGTTTTATTAGCAGAGTAAAAAGGTTCTTTTGTTGAAAAAATGCAACAAGATGAGGTCCCCCTCTGCAAAACTATACGCTATAACACCATCACATTTTCATGTAAAAGTGGTGAGATGTCATTTCACAACCAGTTAATTCACAACGTTAAGAAATAGTTTATGGCCGAGCTCGAGTAAGCCTTTAAAATTTGATCTTCGTTTGGAATTTGTGATTTTTTTTTTTTTTTATTGTTAATGAACAATATTGTGAATGCAATGAAGCACGTGATAACTGTAAATCATTACACCATGACTCTCTCTCTCTACCCTCTCTGTCTCCCTCCTACTGTATACAGTAGAGATTTATTTGTCAAAGCTGGGGGCCCCCGGACAGCCACCACTCAGCAGTCCCTCAGATCAATAATTGGAAATATTAATTATATCAGCAGAGATGGCCCAGTTAGAGGGGGACTGTTTATGCTCCTGTTACTGAGCAGTGCAGCAACATGAGCTTTGATGGCTCACTAATACGTATTAATGATCCCAGGACAAACATTACTCTGTATTAAACCTGAGTGAAAGCCGGAAGACATCGCACATATATTGTATGGCTATTAGAGTTATTTTATTGCAAGCTCTGTAAGTAAGTGCTTTTGCATAACTGTTGTAAAAAGACTTTTACTACTGAGAGATGAGCTCCTGCGAAACCAGGGCCAGATTTACAGCACTTCTATTTCCACATACTGCATTCACCTGTAATGGAGGTTACTGTTTTTGGATAATATGAAAGTTAAAGACTAGCAAAGTTTTGGGCTTGAAATGGCACCAGGTGTTTGAAACCCTTTCCAAAGCAGCATTATTGTCTTGCTACTGGCCCTCTCTGGGGTTTCAGCAGTGTGGAGTCTGGGACTCTGTACTGCTCAATCCCGCTAAAGTCTACTAGTCATGAACTCATTACTGTCGTAGATAGTGCCAACAGTAGACTCTAAATCCTCTGCGCTACTAACAGGCCAAGTCCTGACTACAGTTCCTTCACTTGCTCTGTGTAATTTGAAATCAGACAGTGGAATGTCTTTTGTGGCCTGAGCCCAGGGCCTTTGGTCCCTTTTGTGGCTAATAATAGTTTCAGTGGAAAGACGTTTGCTCTCCAACCGGGCCAAACTTTACCAGGATACTGAGGTCAGAGAAAGCATCAAACTGCATCAAGCTGCTCTAAAACTGGTCAGATTTATGCTCATCAATTTGTTGCTAGTTTCAGTGAAAGAGTAGCAAACCATCGGTCTTGAAGGCTGGCTCACATAAGACAGACAAACCAACAGGCAGTGTGGGTACACCAGGCCTATTGCACAGCGCATTATATACTGTACGCCTGGGGGTTTCTATCTCACCCTCCATATGAAACAGCAGCATACTAGTGCTAAGAGCTTTAATTCAACTGACTGGAGGCTCAACTGGGCAAATGAGAAGGCTTAATAAAAGCATATGGAACTGTAGATTTGTCGAAGCCCTAGAGCACCACAGTTTGTGGAGCGAGAGAGAGAAAGACCAGGGCTTGCACAAGGAAAACAAACACTGTGTTTTCTACGAGAGGAGGAAAATGAAGAAGGTTGTGAAGCCATTGACTTGTCTGGAGTCATCAGAGAAGCTTGTTGAATCACTGTATTTGTAAAAATGTCACTCAAGTCCTCAGAACATTGCATACCAAGTCCAGTTTTGCTGTTTCTCCAACACAGCATGTACAGAATTTTACTGCTTGTCACCAACATGTGAATGCACCGTAGGCTAGCACGTGCTATATGACTGCATGATCACACATGGTTCACTGTGTTCCCTTTCCTATTATACTCACACTTGTCACGTGTCTGCAAGTTTGTTTTCATACGGAAAAATCAGCAAAATGCTTGAATTATACAACATGGACTTTGTAGGGCTGAAACATGCAGCTACAGCTATTTTTTTCCTTGTGGGTCACCAAATTCAAATAATACTGAACAAATTCAGAAAAAAACAAATGTTTGTAGGAGATAAATTGCTTGTGCTCCACTGAATATCACGTTTGAATTGAGAACATCCCTCGCATTTGTATTTAAAAAATGCTGTCTTCATTATCCAGGAATGTCATGCCTGGTTTAGTAAATCTTGTTTGATAAATCAGCGTACTTGAGTTGCATTCACGTCTTCAGGTAGATAAACATGGGAGGCAAACAGAATCATCAGGACCGGCAAATTAAAGTTTCTCTCTCCATATCTGTTCAACTTTAAAGCACATTTTCGTCTTTTGGCCGTTTAGTCAATTTATAATTGATGTTCCCCGCCCCCCCCAAAAAACAAAAAAAGCAAACAGCACATTTGTAGCAGGGCCGTCTGTAGGGAGGCAGGTGGTTCATTTGCAAATATACAGTGTTTGTACAGAGAGGTGGTGCTGTTTAAAAGTGAAAGGCAGGAGGGTGGGGTCAGAGCAGGAGACACGCCACTCAGCGGCGACGCAATCTTATCTAAGAGTTGCAGGCAGCTTTCCCTCTCTCACTTCTCTTTCTGTCTATACGTACTCTATCTCTCGTACCCTTCTCTCCACCTCTTGTTGTCTTCCCACAGTCCCCTTCTCCTCCTCCCACACCTAACCACTCCCCTCACCCAACGAATGGAGGGTTGAAAAACATTGCAGTTTAAACACGTGTTGTTATTTGTACAGGAAGCAGCAGTGATTTTTCACTCTCTTCGTTGTGGCTGTATTGAGAAGCTAGTAGCTCCAGCCCACAAACGACTGTGACTGAAAATGTGCCTCACATTATCTGGAGTTAATGAATGGTCTCCTTGGCAACAGCAGCACTTAATACATTTTACTTAAAGTTACTGGTCTGTGCATGTGTGAGCATGCATATAGTACAAGTGTGCTTTGCAATGTACACTTAATTTCTGCTGGAATTACACAATTTTTTTTGTATGTGTTCAACAGGAATGGAACAAACTGAGAGCCAATCAGTGGTGACTGTTCAGGACCATAATGCATTGCTCTCGGGCAAATAAATAGACCATTAAGCTGGCATGTTGGAGGCTGAACAGTAACTAGCTTTGGAGAGAGCTGCCTCCCACACATAGGCACCCTGCAGAGACGGCTGAGATCATAGCCTGGTAGAAGAGCCACAGCCGCGGATTTGGCCTCCTCCATCGTGCATTTGAAAATCAACTGGCAGGATGGAAGCATCTTTTGTCCGTCTGACATGTCAAAGGCAAATTCAAAGATTTCCTGTGTTGTTGTGAAGGAGCAGAGGGTTGTGAAGTTATCTGTGAATTTGTCTTGCGGATGTTTTTTTACCCCCCATTTGGAGGTGTTTCTGTCTCAGAGGTTGCTTTGAAACACGTGTGCGATAGTGTCGCGGTTGATTCTGTAATCTATCCGTACACGCTGTGGAGCAGTGCGCCCTGTGGCTTGGCATTAGCATACTGTAGGGTTACTTTGCTCGTGTTGTACAAGGAAAAGAAAGCACTTGTGGATGGGGAGGGAGAAGGATGGAGAGCGAGCCAAGAAACAAGGAGCTAAAAGCTCAACCTTCACAAGCATAACATCCTCCCTGTTTTCCTACAAAGACTCAGCCGGTGCTAGTTATTATTTACGATGGGTAAATTTATGGAATAATTTCAGTGAGGGAAGGTTACTCAGTTCCTCAAGGTGAAAATGGATACATTTAGCACTTAATGAATCGGGCCTGGGCCTCTCCCCCATATATCAGCATGTTATTAAGACATTTTAAAATCCCATTATGGTGTTTCTCCTTGAACATGTCATGCTTTTATTGGACTGCCCTGTCTTTAAATGTGACCTTTTCAGCCCCGCTGTGGAATCGAACAGAAGAAGAGATACATGACAGGGAGATGGAACAAAATATACATATGTACTGTCGGTATAAAGACATCAGTGCTGGATGGTGTTCAGTGATCTGACTGGGATGCCTGGTAGTGGCAATAGTTTCTCTCAATGAAAAGATGCTTAAATAGCAGCTAGAAATGCTTTACTGTAGTAAGAGGTTGCTTTTATGTTCCAGTAATCTTGTTATAAATTTGTGCCATTTTGGCCCCAGTTTTATTAAAATGTGCAGGTTTTGTTTTGTTTGGTTAAATCTATTTGTTTTGGACTGAATCATAGGAGGAGGAGCACTGGCATTATATTCTGCTACAGTAAATGTATATATATTATACGTGTGTGGGGGTCGGTGTATAAACAATATGTGTGCTAATATGTGACCCGCAGGCAGATTCAGTTTAAAAGAACGGTGCTTCAGCCGAAACCAACACATTATAAATCCCAGATACATCTTTGAAACTTTTCCTCCTAACAAATCGCGCACAGAGTCTGGTGAAATTGTTCAACTTGAACAACAATAATGAAAAAAGAAGGAGTTAAAATTGGGGAAGGAGGAGAGCGTGACACAAAGACTGTGATGACAGAGGCATCTAATCCAGGCAATGCCATTCTTATCAGGGTCCAGTGGATTAGAGTGAGCCTCCTAACCAGAGAATCCTTCCCAGCCAGACACTCTCCACAGCCCAAGGGCCTGGATCAATAGGCCTGCATTGATTTCTCTCCTCCTGTGGCTGGATTCACTTTTATTAGGACTGCCTCGGCCTCTATCACTCAGACACACATATGCGGCCTTGCAGCTTCTCCATGCACCTGTCACGAAATACCACAAATGCGAACGGACATACAGATACACACACATACACACACCCACACGCACCGTTTATGTGTGAAAGAGAGCTGAGTTGTTTTGTTTACACCAAATAACCGGCTGCAGAAGCACTGTAGTGTCAAGTCAACTTAGTTGCATGATGGTGTTTTGGTTTCCTCTCCGGCCAGTGCACTTTGATCAGTATCGCAGAACAGCTATTAGTATGGGAGGGAGGGCCTTGACACCTTTGGTTTGTGGCCTCTTGCTGTACCAACGACAGCTCGAGTCGCCAGCGCTAACCTCTCTGTTGCTCTTTCTTCTCTCTCCTCCAGATGACTCGCCCCATCCAGGTGAAACCGGCTGACAGCGAGAGCCGTGGAGGTAGTTGTCTTCTTTTCTTCATCATTTATTCATGTCCCTTTTCATCTGCCTTATCTAGGCTAATTCTTTTCATTCTTTCCCTCTGATCTCATCTGTTCCACTGCTCTCAATGCAATATTTCTTAAGCCAACACTTTTTTTTATCTTATCCCAATTCCTTTTGTTCTCATGTTGCTGCACTTACATACACAATGTTCGCAGTTTGAGCATTGCAAAAAAAAAAAACCCGTTCCCAAATAGCTTAAAGCAAGCGGTGTCTGAATGTATATTCAACACATTACATGACATACGACAGAGGGGATTGATGCCATTTTGGTCTGACAGCCTGTCTCAGCAGTTTGTAAAAAATTTTAGTAGAAATGCCTGTAATCTCATCTCACACAGATTATAGCTTTTGTGTTTGTTTCTGGTTTAAATCTACCGAGTTTGTGGATCAATCTCACATGGTCTCATCCTGCGTGTGCCCTTTACTGTAATTGATTAAAGAGTCTGTGTTATTGAAAGTTTGTAGGGCTCTGATAGGCTTCCCTGCTGCAATTATTGTTCACTATGCCAAGTACATTATCATTGCACAGTAAATTATATAGTGATTAGGCTCAATACTCAAAGCCATAGCCACGCAAAGTGGGCCACATGTTAAAGCCCACACTGCTTGGTCTGTGTGCATTGGAAATGCAAGAGTAAATGGTATAGAGGGAGCGGAAAATGGAGCAGGAGTACATACAGCTTGCCAAACAATCAATAAATTTGCAGGGTTCTTGCCAAGATCCTCATTACTTGGCCTTAATTCTGTCGTCTTTGATCTCTCCTGTTTTTGGAGGCTTTTCATTTACTCACTGCCTATCTGCATATATGTTAATGGGATGAGGAGACATCCTTCAAGTCAGTGGCAGAGATAATGAACCTTGCTGTTGTTTTTTGGTGAGCATCTCATGTGTCACCCCGTAACAAAGCCAAGTGCCTTTTTGTTGTTTAAAGGAGGAACACTGGTTTTTTTTCCCCTCTCATCCCGGTGGAAGGAGAGGGAGATCTGGAAGTGAAAAACACGCAGGGAGAGAAAATGCAAGCGCCATGCCAAATGCATACAGCTGCCGTGCTGCACTTCTGAGGCTTTACCCAAAAACCTCTGCCTGTTTTGGGTGAATTAGGATGGCTGGCCACTTTGGCTGCCTGTCAAATGCACACAATCTTCAAAGGACAGCATAACCTCTTGAGGTGGATGGAGGAAAAGACAATAAAGATCATTGTCAGTCCTCCAAGTTTTCTTTTTTTTCTGTCTTTCTTTCTTTCTCTTTCTTTCATTCTTTTCATTCCCTCAATCTGTTCATTCAGAGCTTTAGAGGAGTGGGGAGACAAGCAAAAGGGTCTTGTGCTGTCAAGATTGATGTCCCCTATAGCTCCATTGATTTTACCATTGTGGTGCTGTGTGTCCACATTAACAATGACACTCAGCTGTCTCTTTACTTGGTTTGAGTGGCCGGTTTTAGAGCTCCCAGGGCACTTTGGTCAGTATGGGGTCCTCTTACTGGCCAGCCATGGGGACCCCACTGAGGAACAAATGAGCGCTGGAACAGTCCTGAGAGTTGCACATCATCTTAAATGAACAGGTCAGAGTGGCGCCGCAGGGGCAATCAAACACTAGCGTGACTTTAACGGGGTAGGAGGCAGAAGCGAGAGGGGGGAGACAGCCAGGGAATGTGCGGAGGGGAATGGATCTCACTTTCATTTTTTAAATCTTGTATTCTCATCCTGCTTCTAATTTTGCTCGCTTGAATTCTTTCTGTGATTATCATTGGCAAAGATAATTTTGGCTTCCTCCATATCTGGTTCTGTCTTTAGCTGCTGTTGCTTCTGTTAGCTGATGCACTGTGCTGCTGAAGCTCCTCCATGGCCTACTTTTGCAAGCCTGAGCTTCTTATTTGCTGTAAAATACCGAAGAGGGTTTCATTGTGCTCTGTGTAATTTCAGGGTCATGTAATTACTGCTCCCCTTATTACACATCGCCAAAACCGCTAAGATAGAATTTTTGTTATTTTGATCTTTAGTTGACTGCCACAATCCAGATCAAAAACTTCAAGACTACAACTCAGCACTGTGTACAGGAGCTGGAAGGGCGAATGCAAAAAATATTAATTAGCTGCTCAGTGCAGTGGAGGGAGGGACACAAGGGACAGACCCGCTCTGGCCTGCTCTCTCAGGGGCCACGCTGCTAGTCCGATAGGGGCCATATATTCCTCAGTGCACACTGTCACAGTACAACACACAGTCATACTAATTAGTCCCTTAATCTCATTATGAGGAGGACTGTTCAGATCACCTGTGCTAGTTGGCCGTCCATTAGGGAAAGACCTGTTACTGTGGTTTTATGCCTGCTGGACCTGCGCTCCTCGAGGAGCAACTCTTTGCTGTTATTAAGACCAGACAGACCAGATCAGTGTACTTTCCCTGGTTACTGTTTCAGTAAAAAACTGACTGCCTGCACAAAGTCATCAAACAGGAAGACAATAGTACATATTCTTCTCAGTAATTCCACTCAATATTTGATGACTCTTGCACATTTGATCAAAACTGAGCAGTTTCCCGTTGGAGATGTTCATAACTTTCATCTGATCTGTAAAAATTACAGTACACCCAGCCACTTGACTGGCATTACTAAGGCCATACGAGTAAACCACCTCGCCTATAGAAATTAAAGGGAAGTATACGGTAGAGTAAATCCATCCAAACACTCTGTCAGCCCCCGCTGCCGCCTAACAAAGACACACTGTGAAATGAATATTAATGGCCAATCACCTACCTAATCTAGCAGAACAGCAGCCGTTACACATTGAGCCACCAGCACCGTGAATGTCTCCGTCACTGATGACGCAAACCGTTCTGGGATGTTTCTGTTGGGAAGACGTTTAAAGAGGCGCAGCGAGGAGGCAGCAGGGACCTGTCTCTCTCATTTTCTCCTCACAGGTCTGTGATATGAAATAGATTGATTTTCCATCACACATGGCACTGATGACTGGCACTGACTGCTGCTGATATTTCATTTTTGAAGGGCTGTTCAGTGCCTCCTTAGAGGGCTTGGCGTCCTTACACAGGATAAATCAGCTTTAACCACTTTGATTTCGTCCTAAACCCTTTACCAGCGGCACCCCCCTCAGCATTCCACCATTACTATCTGCCCGTCCTTGTTTCTTTTTTGTGGGCATTTGATTTTCTTTTATATCATCCTTTTTTTTTTTTTAAGATCATCTTAAAAGAGTCATGCTGCTCTCGGGCTAACTCGTTTTTCTGTTATGCATTTTTTGTTCCTGCGCTGCTCTTCATATTGCCCGGCTTAACCCATTGTCAAAGTTGAGAGCTCAGAGATTGTCCAGAAAGCGGAGAGAGGAGCAGGCTAGCTGTCAGCTGGGGCTCTGTTGGTGTTGCAGCAGGCCTGCCTGGCACAGCTAGAGCTACAGCCCACTGAGGAAGCCTGGGTTAGAAACAGGCTCTGGCATTATCAAGGCAGGCCTGCCGCCCACGCACACACCCACGCAGAGAGGACACACAGGCACACATACATACCCATACGGCTCTGACACACACACATACGCACACTCTCTCTCTCTCTCTCTCTCTCGCTCTCGCTCTCTCTCTCACATACACACACAGACACAGACACACAGCGGGAAGTTGGATGTATGTTGGATGATAATAGGAACACATGTGCACACACACGGGCATGTCCAATACAGGTTACATATTTACACACACACATACACAGTGTACACATATGCTGAATGGAATGGGTCAATTTTCTTTTCATGAGCTGCGTTTCATGTTGCGCGCCAAGAAGCGGCGTTGCATTGTGTTTGTGTGTTTACTCCAACTGAAGGACAATGAAAAGGTTTGCTCCAGTTCACTGAAATGTGACGGAACAAAGAGAGAGAGACAGAACCAGAGCGAGAGGCAATAAGTTAAATGGAGAGTGAGGACAAAAAAAAAGCAAAAAACAAAGAAAGAAAGAAAGATTGGGAATCTAGATTGAGAGCGCAGGTTTACATGCTCTGTTGCTGTTCTGCGCTCAGTTTTTGATGATGAATTTATCTGGCGTGAAAGACAACAGAGTGGTCCATGTATTAAACATCAGTGGTGTTCTCCTTTCCTTACTAGAGAGATGAGCTCCCCATGTCAGAGCAGCTCTGTAATGAACCAAGCAGGAAGGCCTCTAAGCTCCACTGATCCCCTTTAGAAAAGAGGAGGAATGAAGGAGAGAAGGGTAGTTAGAGGGAGAAGAATGAGGGGTGAAAAGACGAATGGTGAGAGTAGAGAGGTGAAAGAGGGGAATTTGTACTGAGACTGAATGTTGGAGAGAGAGCGCAAAATAAACAGAGCAAAGTGTGGATAAACCAGCTGAGAGGGAGGGGCGGCAGGGGCAAAGCAAAAAGCTGAACAGTATATCTTCTCCCTTTGGAGAGAAGAAAACATAGATTACTGGTCACAATGTGCTTGGCTGGGCATAAATGGAGAGATCTTGAAATAGTAGGGAGCATGTTCAGAGGTTGTGGGGATCAGGGTGAGCTAATCCAATGGTAAGGCCAGCTGTGGGTCACACATTCAGGGCTCACACTCCTTGTCCAAATCCCCTCTGGTGCTCTTACACAAACAATACTGATGTATAGGCCTCAGCTAGCCAAGAGTTCAGTCTGCTAAGTCCACCAAGCTGGCCTGGGATGTTCAGGTCACCCTGCCTGTAAGCTCTTAAATTTACCCTCACATCAGCACAGGCCGGTTTGTTTTGAAAGGGAGGTGTGGGGTGAATTTAGGTTTACAGACGACAGATGAGGGGAGAGAAAGCGGGAGAGCAACAGACAGAGAGAGAGAGAGAGAGAGAGGGAGAAAGAGATGATGAAATCATTTCTAGAGGGATGTGCTTTGCTCCTGAGGGTCAGATTGTGCTGAGGCTGACAGAGTTATGCAGAGTCAGTGGAAGAAGTAGATCACAACAATTCGTTAATACACTGGGTAGGTGGAGATCAATTAGCCTTATCTAACAAACTACTAATGATAATACCATTGCAAAACTTGCTGACGCGGCAAAGAACAACAGGAGGAAGCAGAGTGATGATGTAATGGATTTAGCGAGTCGAAAGATGCAGTATTTCTGCAAACACAGTGTCTCGTACTCTTTTTCCAACAAAATACACTATTACTGCAACTTCTGTGGTACACTCAGTCAGCACATACGCAGATGGAAGCGGCAGCTACTTCCAGCGTGTAGACAAAATAACAGAAACACCTTATAATATTGCAAGTACAAGATCACAGAAAATGACAAGAGCTAACGACAAAATGTGGACATTGTAAGCTTCACAAAGCCAGCGTTCACTGCAGGGCTGTCGTATTTGAGCGCGTGATCTTCTGGTGTTCGTCTTTGAATATGCACGCATACATAAATTCAGTTAAACACACATTCATCCCCGCTCCCCTTTTTTAAAAACACACATCCCTTCCACTCTATCCCTTGTTCATTCGCGATGGTCTCGTAGCGTAGGCGGATCAGCAAAGGTTACTGTTGAACACAGAAAGGAAAGGTCAGAAATCATGTTTAGTTTTCCTGGGGCCGGGAGGTAATTCCAGCCAGCAGATTGTGTTCAGACGAGCAAGCAGGCAGGGCAGGCCAGTGGTGGAGATGCTCATGCAGAAGGAAGCGAGGCGGGGATGGGGACAAGGTTATCCAGTCAGCCACTGCCTCTCAGCCCCTCCGCTGTCACCCTTAATAACACCCTCTCCCTTATCACCGCAACAATCACCTTGAGAAACAAACTTGTCTTCTTTCAGAGAGGGATGGAGATGGGGGAGAGACGGCCCCCGTATGCATCTGGTCTGCCGTTCTCATTACAGCACTTCAACGTCTTTGGGGACAGACAGACTGCAGATCAATTTAGTGCTCAATTCTCTACACTTTATAATTCATTCGCCATCTCTATCGTTCTCTTTCTCTTTATCCCCCTTCTGGTTCTCCTGCCTCTTTCTCTGAACCTTTTGAAGGCATCAAAATATGTAGATGATGTACAATAGTTGTGCAAATTGCTGTGATAATGAGATCTGCACCACACAAATGTAGTGCTTTGATGTTTAAGTTGTCATTTTTTTTATATATATCTCAATATGAGTAAACAAAGAGTAAATCATTATGGCATTGATAGAAGTTACCGTGACAGATTTGACCACCATCTCACTTTGGATATCAGTTAAGAAAGGTTCTGTGGATACAGCAGTATGTCCTCAAATGGGCTTTTTTCAATTATGCTACATTATGCACAGTACATACTTAAAGATATGCAATGTCAAAGTTAACATGGTGATATGAGGCTAATAAAAAAGGAATTACATGCTAGATTTTTTAACTGTATCAGTCATATTATTCTGTTCATTTTACAGGTAGCTGCCTGTTATGGGTTCGTGAATACAAGCAGTAATCTCACAGCGCTATTACACACTTCATAGAACCTTCTATTCACAGTGTGTGCTAGATTAGCACAGAGGCTCGCTATGCTAACTTACTTAGGATACAAACACTGCAGTGGCATAGAGATGGATAAGAAATCAGATCTTTTTAAGGCGTGCCTTATTTAGACTTTATTTAGTGAACTTTTCATTTTGTTGGCCATGTCATTTCCGTTCACTTAAAACAACCTGCGTGCCGTACTTAATGTGTCTTTTGTTAATCCTTAACTTTCTCAATTCAATCTGAGCTTCGCAAATATGGGATTCCTGCAGATTTTGAATTCTGAGTTAAACGCTGTGGTTGCATTTAATCAAATTTGTGCAGTGCATTTTAATTGCTAAAAATATGTACAAACCTATTTGAAGTTGACTCGCTGACACCAATTCCTCTGCTATAGTATATACTCACAGTGTAAGCAGGTAATGGCATTGACAAGCCCATACCTAAGGCTGAGAAATGTGTGTGTGTGTGTGTGTGTGTGTGTGTGTGTGTGTGTGTGTGTGTGTGTGTCTGTGTGTGTGTGTGTGTGTCTGTGTGTGTGTGTGTGTGTGTGTGTCTGTGTGTCTGTGTGTGTGTGTGTGTGTGTCTGTGTGTCTGTGTGTGTGCGTGCGTTTGTGTGTGCGTGCGTGTGTCCTCTATGGACTTGGTACTCAGTGATTGCAGCGAAGCTGGAGGAGGCCAAGCGAGGGCTCTGATTGGAGGACAGTCTGTGCAACCTCTGCCAAATCACTGCAATCACCCGTTTGCTCCTTCTCTCTGCTTTAATGACACCACTTCATAATGAACCAGGCTCATCAAGCAGCAGCCCACCATACACACACCCACACACACAAACACACACACGCACACACACACACACACGTACCCACAGTGAGGTCAGGCACGGCAGATCGGGCGGGGCACGGCAGGCCTCTGAACAGGGAGAGGAGGTCCACCAGCAGATGGGTGGAGATTAAGGCAGACTGGAGACACATGCGCACAGGCAAATACACACACGCACACACACACACCCATATAAATATAACACTCATACATCAGAGATACAAGCTCCACTCCCCACTTTGGGGTTGAGTTAGACTGAGTTAGACAAGTGTCATGATGTGCAATATTGGGTTTCTGAAGTCTATATTTACAGCATAGAAGTTAATAACAAAGGAATAATAATGTGTACAGACACTAGGACATTATTAGGGTATTTTTCAGGCCGTATGATCTTTTCCAGGCCAGCAGTAGATTTTAGATTTTGGTTTGCTCTCTTCACTGCCTGGCATCTGCCCAGCGCTGAATTCTCTGCCCTAATTTTGTGAGACCTTTGCTCCCTACACTCCATGTGGAAGGAAAATGTCCTGTTTGTTCACGGAGAGAGGCCAAAAACTATTTGGAGCTTTTGTGTATACAAAAACAGACAAGAGAGGAAAAAAAAATGATTACTGCTCACACAAACATTGGCCCATTTGAACAAACAGAAAGTCAAGGCACACTGAGGATTCCAGCTGTTAGTTGTTGAGAGTTAATAGCTGATTGTGACTCTTAATTAAAAAACATTACAGTGTTTACAGGTTTAATATGAAGAAAAATCTATATATTTTTTTCCTGTGGTGACTGTTATATGAAAATGGTCTTTTATCTCTCATGACTGAGGACATGAAAAGAGCATGAGCGACACAGAAAAACGAGAGACAGAGCAAACACAAGAGGAAGAGTGACAGGGCAAATAAGTGATGACAAAGAAAGAGACAGGAAAGAAGAAAACAAGCTTTTTCCTCCTCAGGTTATGGATAGAAAGAAAATGCCTCTCCAATAAGTATGAAAGAGAACTCAAAATATATGCAATGCAGTCACTCTTTAGTTTTGTATACACAACACAACACACTGTAATTTCACTCTGAAAATGTCTGTGTGGAGCACTTTAGTGTGAGAAAATTGAATATAACAATATGCCACCACCAGATAAATGAAAATGCCACCTCATATATTTTATTTCATTTTTTTTATAAAATCCAAATTTTACACATCAGGTGCATGCATGAGGACAGTAATAGATTCTGGAGTGCATTTAAGCTTTGCAGGTATAAATCAGAAAGTTACAGAAACAAGAAAGAAAGTTATAGAGAAAACAATCAACTGTAAATTTGATCTGTATTCAGATTCAGTACCTGTAACTCAGCTAAATCTCCATGTCTGTCCTTCTAATCTAACCTCTCCTTTCCTCTATCTCTCCTTCTCAGCATATTAACTTCATTGGCCTCTCATATCACCCTCTGTCTCTCTCACTGTCAGTCCAGGCTGTTCACTTAAATCACTGTTTCATGCTACCATTGGACTGGAAAGGACACCTGCGTCAACTGAGTGATTCAAGCAGAGATACGGAAGCAGTGGATTAAACAGAGATTAGTACTCCTGCAGACCAAAAATACAGTTCTACAGAATATTTAATCTGTATGGTATACGGCTATGTGCAAGTCAGATTCCAAAAACATTGGGACACTGTGTAAATTAAACAATGTGTGATACTTGCTAATCCTTTTTGACATGCCCTCAATTGAAATCAGTGCAAAGAACTCATCAGATTAGTTGATTTTTGTAAATATCTGCATATTCTGAATTTGATGGCAGCAACACCTTTCAAACAAGTTGGGATTCTACAAGTAAACAGGTTCACTGATAACATTTAATGGTGTCATGACTGGATATGAAGAGGGCATCCTCGAAAGCCTCAGTCATTCACAAGCGAGGATGGAGTGAGGTTCACCATTTTTTTGAAACACATGTTGTATAAAAGATATTACCACATGGGCTCAGGAACGCTTTGTAAAACTGTTGTCTGTAAACAGCTCATTTGCAAATGATCACATTCTGTTTTTATTTACATTTTACACAGTGTCCCAACTTTTTTAGAATCAGGGTCGTATTTTTATGTCTGAACTTAAGCTGAAGCAGCCATTACAGCAATGACAACAGACAAGGGCAGAGGACATAAGGATGACGAGGAATAGCATGGGATGACGTGCCTGTGATGCACCATTAGGGAATGCCAACGTTGGTTCAGTGGGCACCGTAAAGAGGCTTTTAAATAAGGCCCAGCCACGTCTCACCTGCCTTTCCCATCTCATCTGCTGAGACGACAAATAGTGCTGCGAGCACGCACGCACTGTGACACACAGTCCCATGATTGCCCACCCGCCCACTCTCCATCCACCGTCTTTCCACCCATCTGCCAGTCAAACGAGTGCAGAGGTAATGGAGAGAGAAGCAGTCATTCTGGGGCTGTAAAACTGCGGCAGCCGAAAAGATGATTGGGGCAACCTTTGCTTTGGTTCATGAAGGAAGAAGGAGTGTTTTAATATTATTCATAAGTATTCGTCTGTGTGCGTATGTGTGTGCGTGTGTGTGTTCCTGACTGAGTCATTATTGCTGCACTACTGCCTGAAGTACAAGTGTTGACGTGGTCATGCTCTGACTGCCCTGGCCTTGCCATGGTTCATAGTAACTCGTAAGTGAGTTTGTGTTTTGTCCTTTAAAACGTACCTTATATTCCTCCTCTGGATCCCTTAGATCTCCCCCTGATATTAGCACCAGGATTATCCATTCACCTAACGTGTGCTTTGTTTCTTTCTGTCATTTTTATTCTTTCTTCCTTACTCTGTTGACTTTTCCCCTGACCCCTGTCTCATCGATGAGTCTATCAGGCAAGCTGGCATTGTCTAGGATGATTGGCGAATGGGTCTCTGTTCAAAGAAGTTAATAAGCGTATCCCCAGACATTTCAGTTCTCAGGGCTCATGGCCAGGTCCAAACACAGGCCATATCTTGATTACCTCTTTGCAATAAACATGAAGAGGGCCCCTGCTAAAGAATACAAAGACAGCCGAGGTTGCACAGGGGAATAACTAGAAAGAAGAATGAGGCTTCAAATGACTGCATTACCTTTGGCTGCAGGAACTCCGACCTGACACTTGAACCAATTTTATAGAACGTGAACTTCAAAGAGCACTTTGATAGAGGAAGCAGTCATTGGGTGAGATCTGAGGGGCCGAGCTGTCTTTTCATTCTATATTAGCTACTGACTTGGACTTAGACTAATGACACAGGTGGAGCAGTGTCTTGATAAGGAAGAGATCTCCGTCTGGAACAGATGTTATTTGCTATAGAATGACAACAGCTGATAGAGATCCACAGACATGTTTTTTTTTTTTTTTTTTTTTTTTCATTATTGTGTTGCAGATCTTCCTCCTCAGCATCCCCCCACAGCAATAAACTTGTCACAAAACCCAAAACATGGCACATCATCGCTTGAAATATAAATAAGCCCATTCGTTACCTATTGATTTTCCTACCATTAGGGAAGCGAATGGCTCGGATGTTGTTGATGTGGAAGATATTGTGGGTCAATATTGTGTTGCTCTTAAAAGCCACGGGAGATTTTCAAGAAATTCGGTAGGGACAAAGAAAAGAGGCCAGTCTACAACTCTTAATATTAAGAAAATGTCTGCACTAGTTCAGGGACATCTGCCTGGCATTAATGTTATCAGGGAGTCGGGGAGCAGTGCCGGCACAATGTGCTTTAGGGAAAGGTACAGCCCTCAACAGCTGCCTGCCTAGACTGCTGGCACACATCAACCTAATGCGCTGGCTTGGAAGCAGGGACTGATTCCTGAATGTTAAAGTGAAACCTTGAAGCACTGCTGCGACCATCTTACTCCGACTGTTGGAGGGAGGGCTGGTTTTGCAAGGCGATTTGGCATCTTAATCTGATCGGGTCTCTTAATCTATGGCAGCTCAGTTTAACAAGACCAATCTGACAGCAGGGCCAGCAGCCAACAACAGGAGGAACATGTTAAATCTGGGCCTATCAGGCCTAAGACAGGAGAACAGCGTGTTTTGGCTGCATCGTGGGTGTAATGATAGCTGGTACATCAATGGTATCAAGAGATGCTCCCTATCCCAGGTCAAGGAGGGACTGGAGGTTGAGATGCAGAGGGAACGATGAAGTCCCCGTCTTGCTGGCTGTCAGCCTCCTCCGATAGTTGTCGTCCCGATTTCCTTCCATCCCCCCACCCACCCTCCATCCCACCATCCCGTTATTTTAGGAGTCTATTCTTGGCCTCCCAGCATGTACAATCTGAATTATTTATCTGGAGAAATGGGATCCTTGCACGACAGTGAAACAGGATTTTATTTGTACCATTTGATTCCATTAAAATAAACAAAGCACAGCCCCTGCCATGTTAATTTTACCGCACCCCCACCAAGGACTGGCCAATAAAGCAATAGTGTTTATCTATTAATCTAGTTTCAACCGAATCATATCTTGCTTCTAATTTTATTATTATCATTATAGTTGTACAAATGTCTATTGTCAAAATTAAATATTAACAACATGAACATAATTCAAGCATATCGCCCAGCCATACCTGCACCTCCCTCTCTTCTTCCCATTTCTTCGGTCGCTTCTTCCCTCCTTGTAGTCACCTCACATAGTGTGTTATGTATTTGTGAGTGAGACAGTGATTCTGCTTTTGTGCGATTCCACTGGTAACCCACTTCAAAGTTTAAAGTCTTTTGTCTTTATTGCACATGATGAGGGCAAATTGCCTATTTCTGCTCTTATCACATGAGCCCACAAACAGAACATAAAAAGCTGGAAACAGTCTACAGACAGCTCCATCTCAGTATGAAATGAAAGTGACCTACAACTGCAGAGGAATAATGTACAGCAACAGCACGGAGGAAACAAAGGGTTCTGTCAAAACCCTGTGCTATCTCGCCAGTGTGTCTGAAATCCTTTCTGCGTGCGTGTGTGCATGTCAAGCTGCCTTGCCTTCTATCTGGATAACATTAATGAAAGGTGAAAGAGGGAATAATCAAAGATCACAATATTTTACCCTTGATACAGTTGCGTGTACGTACGCTGCTGGCAGGAGAGATCTCCTCGTCGCTCTGCTCAACTCTGATCTGACATTAAGATTCAATGCTACATTTCTCTCTCCAGCTCACTCGTCTCGCTTTCTCTCTCATTCCCTCGGTGCCCCCGCACTCCCCCCACCTACCTCTGTCCACTCAGCCTGCTTGCCTGACTGCAGCTAAAGGGTAAATGTAGCTCAGGGGAAGTGCGCTACCTCCACCACAAGGTCCTGGGGCCCACCATGTGACCTGGACCTCCCAACATCTTGCTCTTGCTCTTCTCTCCTCCTCCTCCTCCTCTTTGCCTTTTTTCCATAGCACATCTCTTTATCTTTGTTCACATCAATGACCTCGTCCAGAGAGACTGATGGAACAGACCTCAAAGAGCAAAGGCCATCTCTGCCAAATGCGGCACAGTTCAAAAGTTCACTGGTTTTCCAGAATAACACTGTTGACAAAGTGCCAATATAGACCTCTTTTATACACAAAAAACAGACCTGATGTTGTGTTTGAATTGAATATGCAAGTGAACACCACAGTGTAGTATGTTTTACCGCATGACATTTACAGTTAAAGAGAAGTTTTACAATGCTTACTTTTTATAGAAAACGACACATAAAATCATGCTTAAGTACAGTCTGACTTGGATATCTTTAGACTGTAACATAAAATAATTTCATGGTGGAGCCTCAAATCACACTTTTCAGACAAGGTTTCATAATCACTCTTTATCCTCAAACTGTCATTTTGGTCATCAAACACACAACGCTAGCTGTCGTCCATGCACAGTAGCAGTCATAACATTATGATATGAAGACACGCA
Organism: Chaetodon auriga; assembly: GCF_051107435.1. Taxonomy (NCBI): domain Eukaryota; kingdom Metazoa; phylum Chordata; class Actinopteri; order Chaetodontiformes; family Chaetodontidae; genus Chaetodon; species Chaetodon auriga. The sequence continues at coordinate 22,338,554 of NC_135076.1, forward strand.
TTTACAATATTGATTAAATACAGTACAAATTGTAAAACATTAAGAAGATATGACGTAGAGGGTTTATTTTCAGGTCTATTATTTGATGAAATATTTACAAGGGACACTAGAATTGCCACCTAAGACATTTACTTGCAAGTCTGGTTTATAACTGATACTGCATTCATATTGCTGTAATTCCTCATTTTGGATGATCTGCATGTTTTAATATAGAGCACATTGCCTGGCTGGTTAGAGTATAAATAGTGTTAACGGATGGCTCAGCTGAACAGGTTAGTTTGCTGTGTGTGGAGAGCAGAAGGTGTTGCTTTGAATATTTCTCTGTAAGGGCTTTGGTGTACACTATGTGTGTCATTCTGTGTGTGTGTGTGTGTGTGTGTGTGTGTGTGTGTGTGTGTGTCTCTGTGTGTGTCTCTGTGTGTGTCTGTGTGTGTCTGTGTGTGTCTGTGTGTCTGCTAGTATGCGTGTCCATGTGTGTCAAGCTGTGTGAGGCTGAATGGCACCTTTCAGAGTAGGGGTGAGACCATGTGGTCTGCACTGACTGCTTTGGAGGGAGGCAGGAGGGCCCAGCTGGTTCAGGGAGAGGAGCTCTCCGACTAGCCAAGGCAGCCTCACAGCCTGCCAACCAACCTGACACACACACAGATACACACAAACACAATCACATAGTGCATGGTTGGAGGGAGATTGTACGTAGAAAAAATGCTGAGAATCGCAGACTACTTTCCATGCAATTAAAAAGATTTATTTTACCGCCAATGTGGTTTGGCTATGACTTCTGCAAGGTGCAGTTTGTCAGTGTGTCTCAGCTGAGCTTGTGCATGGATACAAACATAACATGCAAAGAAGTGTGAAGAACACATTCAGGCCTCCTGTTTACATGGGGACAGTGCTGTGTGCACCCACAGAGCTTACAGAGATTCAATCATTTCAGCTGACCTGCAGCCAGGATTTGGTGAAAATAACCGCCTACCTCCAACAAAATTGTCCAATATCCTTGAATGCATCGCGCAGGAAAAAAATCTTTATTTGTTGGCAGCCAGGTGCTGGCCCTGCAAATTATACATGACCACAAGTCCTATTGATTCTCTCTTGTTTTTCTCTGTCTCATAACACATTGTTAGAGGAAAGTTGGTTCAGCGAACTCTCACAAATTGTTTTGTAAACACAGAGGAAAAAAGAACAGTCCAGAAGCTGTCACGTGTAACAAAATGAAATTTCTCAGCCTGTAATTCCAAATTTCTCTCTGATTCAATTTGTTGGGATCCTGTCGTTTAAAAATGCCATGGAAAAGCTGAGGTATTGCTTTAATATTAAATGAAAGGACTTAATTAGATGTAAGCTTTTTTGTTGATTTTGTGGCACAGCAAAACTATTCCCATTATGCTCCATTTACCCACAGCTGCTACAATACATTTTCAATAACGGTAATGCTGATTGCTACTTCAACAGTTTTGACAGAGAACAATGGTTGCTGAAGCAATACATATTTTAAATTTATTTCTCCTGGGTTGTAGCAGCTCTATTTATTCTGACCTCCATCCCGCCATACGGTCCACTGGTTCTCTAGTGAAATCTGAAGTGTATCTCTAAATGGTGTGCAAGTGCTGCAAGACTTGCACAAATTAGCTGTGTTAAAGTATATGTATGCCGTCGATGGAGGGAAGGCTCACTGGAGGCACTGTGCTGCTTATCTGAACAGTAGGAACGTGGACAGAATGATTAGGTAGTCTAACCATAGGCATCCACTCCCTCTAGCCTGGCCATTTTCACTACTTTTCTATATAAGAGTTTCTCTCTCTCTGCAAATAGTCTAAAGGGTAAGCCTAACCAGGGGCTATGTGTGAGTGGATGGAAGACAGAGAGAAACAAGAGCTCTGAAAGGAATTTGTCATTTTAAACAAATTGGTTTGGAGAGAATCAAACTGAGCTCTTCTCCCCATTTAGCCCTAACTGTCAGGATGGACTGAGAAAAAATGCCTGACCTGAAGTGGGAGTGTTACTGCTTACCTGTAAAACCTGTAAACCTGTGAGAGGACCTAACAGCGTGTGGTCCCCAGTTTCTCCATTAGAGAGCCAGCTTGGCATTCGGAGGGAGTAATTGGCTGGATAGGGTTTCAGCAGGCTTAGCCACCCTGCTGGCACAACAAGCCTGTGTGTCCCCATCCCTGAGTTGCTGCTCTGCTAGTCAGGATCGCAGCCAGCTCAACTGCTGCCACGTCCCCTTCAAAGCCTGCAGAGAAGCTGGGGATGGCAGCAGCTGTTCTCCCAGGGGAGCCGCAGGAATTCAGGGCCTCTGGTCATTAGTGGGAACCAGTGTGCTGGGACGAGCCGGGGTCTTAGACAGCTGGGAGACCTCTGTCACCCCCTCATCCCTTCATTCCTTCGTCCATCCATCCACCCGTTCCTGCCAAGAAGGATTCTGTATTCACAACCTGAAGAGAGACAGTTTAGTCTGTGCTTTTGTAGAATTATGGAGTTTTCATTGGATGGGTTTTTGGTTATGTATTTAGGACACTGTGGAAGAAAAGATGTTTACTTTCAACTTAATCAATGATGAAAAACTAAACAAGTAGGCTGTGCATGGGGATTATCTAACTTGCTGCATTATATGATATAAGAGATTAAAAACAAATTGTCCAAAAATAGGTTGTAGCTTATTTGCATAGCTAGCTAGCAAAGCAAGAAACTAAGTCAGAAAGACAGACCTTCAGAAATATGTGACAACAATTGGCAAATAGCAGTTGTTTACAACAGCAATGAAGTGCCAAAGCAAATGGTGACATTTTTACACATAACAGTGCCACCAGTTGTTATATTTCAGTCCAGCTGCTGAAGGTTGTCCTTGGAAAGCAGGGTTAGAAAGAATTTGCCAAATTCCGCTACCAAATCAATTCACACAGATTTTGATGTGCCGCTCCATTTTTTTATTTCTTTTCTACAAATGAATGTGTACAATTCATTTTCACAGCAAGTATGACCTTGATGCAGCCGAAGTCAAAATCACACAAATGTTGCATATCCAGCATATTTTATTATATTTGCAGCTAGAGAAGTTTGCTGAATTGATTCTTTTTGAGAACAAAAGTGTATATTAATTCCTGCAGTAAAAACTGAGACAGGCTTGTGAAAAAGTGTATGTTTTATTCTAATTAAGATGCAATGCATGGACTCATTGAACATAGGTTCTGACATTTGCGTTATCCTTGCAGTTGGTCAGGTGATCTTGTTCAGTTGTGCATATTGTGTGTGTGTGTGTGTGTGTGTGTGTGTGTGTGTGTGTGTGTGTGTGTGTGTGTGTGTGTGTGTGTGTGCACAATTCTGAGCATGTTGTGATACCATGTGACATAAGAGTCATTGACATTTGGTGTGTGTTGAAACATAAGTCTCTGCCGAGTAGAGTGGAGAGAGCGTACCCATGTCTGTATGATACAGTATGCAAACATCTGGAGGAGCCCAGGCACCACCTAAGTCTGGACCTCTGTCAGCACTCATCAAGATACATTGTCTCTGGTTTTTGTTATGGCTCTATGTCTGTCTGGGAAATACATAATACATATTTCGTCATCATTGTTTATGGATCAGGTGGAGGGAAGGCTGGATGGGGAATACTCAGCTGTTGCAAGGTTATACAAGGGGTGAAATAAGTCTCCAGGGCACTGAATTTAGAATTAGTAAATCATACACAAATGGCAGCTACAGTACAATAAGCAGTGCCTCACCTTTTTAAGAACTGTGACTTTTATAGTACATAAAATAAGTGAGAAAATTTAAGTGAGACAGGAAAGAGTTTTCAAAATAATGACAGTTGCTGTGCCTGAAAGTGTAGTAGTTACACCTTATAGCGATCTATCTTTTGAGTATCATGCCCTGTAGGCCCCAAGGAAACTTTTTGCTTTACTACAAACAACAGTGTCAGCGTCACTTCATGTCAGATACAATACTGACAGGTCAACGATGACTGGAGCAAACAAACAGATGGGCAGTGGAAAAGCATATTGTGCTGAAGGAGTGGTTTGAGAAGTTGTTTTCATACCACTGTGAGTCATTAAGACTGATTGTACATCAGCCTTTGTAGCGGCCCAGAAGCACCCTGTTGTTTCAACATTGTGCCATCGTGGTGTTCCTGAAAGATGATAATGTCTTGTTCACATTGGTTGACAAGTTCACTTCCATATGTTATGTATTAAGTAAGTATCACAGAAGTTGCATAATGTGTAGTATGAAATTGTTTAGTCTGTTGTTTATTTTTGTTTGTTGTCAACAAGTGCTACCAGAGTTAAGGGTTGATACTGTCAAAAGAAATTCAGGAACAACGATTAAGTTTAGTGCATGTACTTTAACAGACATAAGGCTAATTTTTCTGTTGCATTCACAACAGTAGGCCTTATGTGATGAAAGGCTCCTGCGCACATGCCCAGAAGACATTTACTTTTTCCTCTCCCTGCGTTTTCATCTGTTGCCTTTGCATGCATTGTTAAATGGGACTGATGGAAGCACCCTGGCCATTACTCACTGCATTGCCTGGCTAATTTTTGTGCTCTTACAAGTACAAAGATGTCAAGCAGGAGCAGCAGGCTTACCTTGGCTTCCCCTGAGACCATTAATCCTTTGGATGGTGTCGTCCCTGCCTGCACTGGCTCACCTGGTTCACAGCGCTGCCAGCAAACTGCTGTTCCCAGCCTTTTCCCCATTCTATCTATTTATTTTGGTTCCGAGTCAGCTCCCATCACCAACAAAATCTGATTGCACTGGAAGAGCTGAATAACTCTTTAGGCATATAGACTCCCTTCTTAGGGGGAGAATTGCAGAATCTGTGGAAGTGTGTTGTTGTGTATGTGTGTACGTGTGTGTGTTTTAGAGAGAGAGGAAAGTTGTGGAGGTGGAAGGATGAAAGCTGGTAAACTCGTGAAGGGAAAAGAGAATGAAACTCTTGCAGAGATTTGTCACCATGACCTTCACACAGCAGTGCTGTTTTTTGAATGATATGCAAATCTGTAAAAAAAAAAAAAATCCTTTACAGCGGCACTGAAGTTCTTTGGCCTAACTTCATCACCACATACTGTTTTGAGATAATACATATTTATTTTTTACTCAAATAGATATCCCACCTTGTAACAGATTCCAGTTATATTATGTGTTTGATCTTGGACTCATCACTCTGGTTTGGTTATAGTAATATGGGGAAATGTCTCCCACTGCCAGATTTCAATGAAAAATGAAAATGCAAGTCTTAGGTCAAGGATTGGGGATGGCTCCTGCACTGCATATTACCTTTAAGTGTAAACCCACATTGAGTAGCATGCAAAAGTTTGGTCAAAACTTCTATGAATAGTAAAGTACTCACTTTGAAGAAGAAGTGGAAGATGAAACATCCTCTTCAACAAGCAGTATTAGTGAATTATTTTTGTTTTTTAGAGGAAAAAAGGAGCACCATGCAAAAACTTGACTAACAATTTGAGCTTTCAGTTAACTTCTACCAAAGTTTCAGCCCTTAATCAGCTTGTTATGGCTATGGCTTGGTCACAGTCATCCTTAGGAAAGGCTGTGATGCACATTTCAAAGCTTTATAAATACTGTGACTCAAACCTTGTCCCAACAATCAGCAGCCACAGGCTCTTCTAAGTAGCTACCTAGCACTTTGAAAATTGAAATAATTGATTCCCACAAAGCAGGAGAAGGCAAGGAAGATAGCAAAGTGTGTTCAGGTACCCGTTTTTTCAGTTCATAATATAATGAAGAAATGGCAGTTAACAGGAACAGTGGAGGTCAAGTTGAGGTCTGAAAGACAAAGGGAACTTTCTGAGAGAACTGCTCCTTGGATTGCTAGAAAGGCAAATCAAAGAAGTGGAGTGGAGGTGCACTCTTCTAAATATGACCTTGATGGAAGAGTCAACAGGTCCTGTGGCCTAATCAAGTTTATTTTAACTTTTTCTCAGAAATGAGCAAAGGTATGTATGGAGAAGAAAGGCTGTCGAATTTCATGAAATGAAAACCTCTCCAACTGTTAAGCACAGGGGTGAATCAATCATGATTTTGGCTTGTGGTGCAGCTAGTGGCACAGAGAACATTTCACTGGAGGTGGGACGAATGAATTCAGTTAAATACCAGCAAATTCTGGAAGCAAACATCACACCATCTGTAAACAGAAACGATGAAAAGAGGATGCTCCTATAACAGATAATGATCCTAAACACCTCGAACTCCACAATGAACCATCCAGAGAGGCACAAGCTGAAAGTTTTGCCGTGGCCTTCACAGTCCAGTCACCTGAACATCATTGAAAATCTGTGGATAGATCTCAAAAGAGCAGTGCATGCAAAATGGGCCAAGAATCTCACAGAACTATAAGCCTTTTGCAAAGAAAAATGGGCGAAAATCCCACAAACAAGAATGGAAAGACTCTTAGCTGACTACAAAAAGTATTTAAAAGTTTAAAGTAATGATACGTGAGTAAATTGGGAGGCAATGAGAGCTCCAGTTGAAATTGTCACAATATTATAATATTGGTCAATTTTGGTGACCAGCTAGGGGCACATGTTTCAAGGTTACCTGTTGTCTATTATTTCTACATTCAATAGATGGAAAGACTGAGAGAACAAAATGAATCAATTCTAGGCAAATTGGAGAGAAAACCATGAATCGGCTCCCTGAATACACAAGGATCCACTAAGAATGTTGTTTTTGAAATTGGCTGAATTTCAGTAATAGTACCCCAAAAACATTGTACCAATACATGTAGTATTTTCTTTTTTCTGTAAATGGTGAGCTTCCTGTGGATAATATACCTCATTAGCACCTGCGTTTTTGTTTCTTCAGATAGAAAGTTATTATATTTATTGGTTCGATTTATCAAGGCTGTCCAGTGCCTGTATATGCACCGACTCATTAAAGAGCAATAGCAGAAAACGTGCAGGAGCTCAGTAGCTGTACTTAGCACCTTGTACTGGAGCCCTTTGTTTCTTATGCTTTGTCAGACTGTCAGTGCTTCAGCTTCAAAAGCAATTGGGCAATGTGTTTTTTAAGTGTTACTAATGCCACTTTGTGCATTCACTAATTCTACTGCAATTCATAAATCAAAGTAAGTTCGTGCCCCAAAATCTAGATTGATAGGTTGATTGTTAAAGGCCATGACCATCAGTTGAAGGTGCATTAGAAGACACAATCCACTCAGCCGCTGTATCAAAGAATAATACAGTCAATCTCTGCCGGCTGTGGTTGGTCATTTGGACAACAAACGACTTTGCATTTTTCTGAAAATTCTTCTTTTTTATATCTTTAATAGAACTTAGAGTATATGTCCAAGCAGCAACATTAAGCCCTTGCACCCCCCAGATAATCAGTTGATTTTCCTCAGCACCAACTGCACAACCACTCACATTATAGTTTTTGGCCTTTCCAGTATGAAATGTCTTTCTGAGCAGAAAAGCTGCTTCAAACAGCCATTGCACTAATGTATTAGCCATAATGGTAAACTATGATGAGAGTGTTTCTGACAGCATCATAATGGCATGCAAACAGGTATAATAACCCAAGATGGTGTCATTTTTAACCTTTAACAGAATGAGATGATGCTGAGCATTACAATGTTAACCGTAAGCTTCAAGAGGTACTCTAAATATTCCTTTCAGAGTCATTGCTGAGATGATTTCATGTCATGCAGAAGCTATGGAAAAAAAACAGTTCAAGTACAAACTTGACATTCATGCTAAGATTTACTCAGCTGCGTGTTGTACTGTAGTATTTCCATTTTGCTATTTTGCCTGTTTCTTAGCATTATCTCCCCTTTTCCTAACTCCCAGTTTCTTTTTCCTGACAATTTCTCCTACTATTTCGGAATGGAAGAACACATCTTCATCCAGCAGTGAATTGAGGGGAGCTGATGGGGGGGGGGGGTTGGCGGTGGTGTTGTGGGTAGAGTGGGAGCGAGGGAGGTGGACTTTAGATTACCTTTGCAATTTCAAGAGAGAATGCAGCTTATAATGATCCGGGATGTTCCCGGGAAAGGTCAGCTGAAATTGCAACAAGCGTAATTAGTAGCTTATCAATAATGCATCCAAGGGTTCAGTGGGTGTGCAGTCTCAGTCTGCATGTGTGTATGTGTGCGTGTGTGTGTATGTACGGGACCATGCATGCATGGGTGGGCAGCTGTGTGAGTATGTGTACCTACACACCTGTGTGTACCCAGGGATGACCAACGAGATCTCTTCTCCTGACATTCATTAACATAAAAACACCCATATGCCACTCAGGGGAGCTGCTATAAGCATTAGCATGCAGATCCCCACTAACAAACCATACACTGCCCTACAATAGTGTGGACACAACTGATGGCAGTACAGACTGATGGAAAACTTCAAGAGACACATCGATCACTAAGTCAATTACTATTGATCACAGTGTCAAAATTAGGGGCCATAAGGGGGGAAGAATATGAGATAAGGGTATATTTTGCATGAAACATGCAGAAAATATTGGAGTATTATGCAGAATTGGTATCAGCTCTCACGCAATCACCGGCTAATTATCTGGTAGTGGAATACATTCCCTCAAGCACCGTCTAGGTCCAGGCACAGTCTGTATCATTGGCTACAGTTGAATGTCAAGTCCTCTCTTATAGGAACTACATTATACTTTTTCTTAACTATAAAACTTCCAAGGGATGTATACTACTACTACTTACAGCTGAAGAGGAGTACTCATATGACAATTTACAATGCGAATCGTACGGGACTTATCATAAATTTGTACCTATTCTTTTTTATCATTCTGTTGTTTTTATTTTTAAGATTTATCTGTTTGCATTGGACGTTGTCATCTCGCAAATCCCCATAGTGCAAGATGACACAAGCCTAGGTTATAGTAAAGCTCACTCCACAGCCATCTTCACTGATCTCATTTCATGGGATTGCATCAGAGACGTGATCAAAAAAGATGCTCTTGTTTAACTTCTGTCTTGATCAACACTATTTCCGTTTTCTTCCGTCATGTTGCACATGCATACCAGGGCTGATAAAGTAGCCACTAACTTTCGGTGAGCACATCTTTGCATGATTTCAGTCAGAGCATATAACTGAAATATTAAGCTAGAAAAAGGAAACTTGAATGTCGTGAATAAATCATTAGGAATGTTCTTAGTCAGACCCTGGCTCACTGATAAGGAGATCAAGATTGAGGTAGATATTACCTTGCACACAAAACCTCTTTCCTTACCTCCTTCTGCTCCTCCAGCAGGTGAAGTATGTGAGCTCTTAAGATCAACGTTGTGTTTGAAGGAAGAGCGAAACCTGCGGTGCATGTTAGCACTCGGAACGGAGGGGGGAAATTGCGGGGGTCGAGTGGACCTCAGGGAATGTGTTTGTGCGTGTGTGTGTTTGCAGAATTGTTGGTGTGTGTGATGTAATGGTCCCAGGTTCTTTGGCCCCTGCCTGTTGATAAGTTGCTGCAGAACACATGAACAGGGGAAACGGGAAGCAGGCGAGATGAATGTGATTGGATTGCCGGCCGAGTGCAGCCTCTCCCATCTGTCTCAGAGTCTGCCATCCCATCTCACAGGCGGCAGGAGGTAATTGGGTTCATTGTTCTCACCACAGGATCCCCCGGATTGAAAGCTTCATTATCTGGATAACCATGAATGTAAATGAACCACACGTATGCAGTACGGTAATGGGAAAAAATAGATCATTGCTTGCCACAGCCACAACACACAGCACATCCCCAAACACATACAATGCTCATGCATTTTTTGTGCAATCAAATGCAAAAATGCCAACACATGTGTAAGAGTATTAATAGCATTTATTCATTTCCTCACTCTTTCCCTTTCTCTGATACATGTACACAAACACACACACACACACACACACACACACACACACACACAGAGTGTAGTTTTTTTCTTTATTACATGGGTGCAAATAGATCTGCAGTTTTAGCTTCCTAAAAGCCTTGTTGTGTTCCTCTTTGTGTCTGTCCACAAATAAAGAGTACAAGAGTATGAGAACAGCTGTGACTGCTGACGTATATAGCGTCTGTGGGCCGGTAGCCATGATGTAAACTTTCACTGCTGCAGCTAACAGAATTGTATGTGACAATGCTGTGATGAGCTGCTAACCACACTTTCTCTGTAAGCATATTTGCATGAGTGGATTGCAGGCACCCGTATACACATTGGGAACTTCTACCACGAATGGCAAGAGAGGGCCTGAAGAACAACAGTAAGCCTTATGTGCTTTGAATTTTTCATGCAAACCAATGTATAACAGAAACCCGGTCACATCTTTCTCTCTAATTAGGCAGAGTTTGTGGGTGAATGTTAGGCAAAGCCTTTGGAGAGTTATGTCACAGTTGATGACAGCATGCTGCTAGCTCCAGCGTTCACTGGCCTCGAGTCCTTACTGGCAGCAGCCAGAGAAGGGTTAAAGCATCTGCCTTCTGAAAATAAACAGGAGTTCACAGTGGAGCCCTACCACTCTCAGATCCTCTGGCAAATCCATCAATTAGCTGCAGATGTGATCTGCATTCAAGATTACTGCAGTTTAAACATGTCGGGAAAACAGCCTAATCTGGTCTCTGATGGGTGCTCCGGTTTTCAATTTGCTTTCCAGGAGGGACTTGGGATCTGGTTAGTGTTGCACGATATGTTAAAATTTACAACTGCCCACTGTCAGCCCAACAACCGGCAATTGCAGATATATTTGCACAGTTGTGTGTGCCCCTTAGCTTCAGCTGAGAGATGTGTGCGAGCATCAAGTTCTCTGTGTTTATTCACTCACAAAGTGTAAAGGAAAGACATATTCTTACACCTGCTTTCCTTATTAAACAGGAATATACAACCATACACTCTCTAATATCCAGTTTCTCTCTTTCACTGAAGTAAGACTAGCTCGATTGCCTTGTTAACTCGACAGAAACAAAACAAAACCTCCTTGGCTACTTTTTCCTCTGTTCCAACAATCACCAACTCTGGTTTAGTTGAACTACACCCATAATTCACCTGGTTAGATGTGAAAATATCCTGGCTCCACACTCCCCACTGCCTCTTTGTGTTACTGCGTTAGCTCACTGCACAGAGTCTGTCGCTGAGCAGTGGCTCTCACTCGCTCTTCAGAGGTAGACCATTAAATTGTCAGAATAAAATGACAGAAATCGCCCAAAAGACCACCCGCTGATGGAGCCAGCAAATCGCTGATAGCCGATATATTCGTCCAATTGCCCAACCCTAGCTGTGGTAAAACCCAGGGATGGAATCTGACAGAGAAAACTGCAGAAGCATCTTTAGACGAATGATCACTTAATCCCTTTGGCTTCATGTATCACATTTTTATTTTAGAGAGAAGTGTGAGCATGACCACGAACATTGCATATATATACACGCTGTTGAAAAAACTGAATAACTTAAGCATCCTGTGAGACCTGATGTGTTTTGGGTCATAGTGCAGATTGAAGGCTGGGAGGAAAGGAGGGATGCAGGAGAGGAGTAAAGGAGCAAAGTGCCATCCTTACTGACTGTGCCATGCTGTGCTTTTGCGTCTGTTGTAGGGCCCTGTCAGATTGTGTTTACTTTCCTGAAGGACGTTTCACCTCTGGAAGCCTGGGAATGAATGGAGAACTCATTTCTCCAACAGAGACTAGTCAATCACTCCGCATTTATTCTCCTCCCTTGCAGTGACCTCTCCCGGGCCAGGCGAACAATGGCACCCTCGTAAACTGCAGATGAGTTTGACTCAAAGCAAGGCCTTATATACTGGGCACGTCAATACTGCTACAAAAGCTCAGTGAAATCAAAGAAAAACATTACATTAGACAGAGGCCAGGGGGAGTGGGGGGGCATTTTCTCACGTGTATACAATATAATAAGGTTAAATAATGTTCCACAGTGTGCTGCATAGCCACAGTATAATTTCTATGCTTTGAAAATATTCAGCGCTTGTGTCACGTTGCGGCTTTCCCTGAGGTATGCATCTGGTTGTGCTTTAGCACTTGACACAGAGCGGATGAGGGTTGCTTGATCTGAAAGAAGTTTGAAGCTTAGCATGGCTGCATAGTTAATGTCATGACTAGGGTCTGGCAGATGGCAGAAACAGTTAGGGATCTCATTAGATCAACCAAGCGTCAATGCTTGTTGCAAAACCTTTCATTAAAGTTCCATTGCTGTAATACTACTATCTCACAATATTGGTCAAAGTCAAGAGAGGGTAGAGCAAAGTGTTGAAATTTTGCATCTGTGTAAAGCTGAGAGATTAAAAACGCTGCCTGTGTCCAATCAGGAGAGATCCAAAACAGCGTGCATGTGTGTGGTGTTCAGAAATGTGAGTGTGTGTGTGTGTGTGTGTGTGTGTGTGTGTGTGTGTGTGTGTCAGCTGGAGTCTTTATATCTATGTGTTTTAATTTATCTGTGCGTGCTAGTGTTTGTGGGTGTGATGAGTGATGCATCCTTGCATAGCATAGCAAACAGGATTGTAATGGTCACAGAGCACATTTTGTACCATTTGCCTTGTAATTAACTGGAATCTGTTCAGCACAAATGCACTGCAAGCGTGGGAAACTAAAAAAAAAAAATCTTCTTGTGCAAATTATTGACAGTTGGTGAGGGGATGCTGATTTTTTTTTATATCAGGGAAAGGATTCAAAATGCCTTCATGTTAACACTTATTTTATTTGTATTATCTTTAATGACACAGAGGCTAAATGGACCATAGAAGGAACTGATTAGCAGCACCCTACAGCTTGGCAGCCTCAAGTCAATATGGATGTTTTATGGGTTTTTAAAGGACATTTAAAATGAATTTTCATATATGGTTTAAGGCATTGGGCTAATAACAGCAAGCAGTCTTCTCATGAATGATGCTGTGCACTCTGAGGCATCAGAATAGCTGGCTGGCAGCAGTCATTACTAAGAAGAAGGGCATCGCCATAGAAAGGATGATCTGAGACAAAGCAATAGACACAGCAGACTGAAACAACTCAAATTTCCAGTACGGAGTGAAGGTACCATTATCTGTAATGTTGATTGATGCTTTTTGAAAGAGATGGGGAAGAAAGAGTGTCTGACATCCAATTGGTGACCTATTTTTTCTTTCTTTTTCTCTTTTTTCAATCATGGTACTCAAGCGTTGTCAGTTGCTGCGGCAAATCTCACAAATTCGACCAGGAGTCTTCTCTGTCATTAATGTCACATCAGATGTCTCATTACAGTTACTTTTTTTTTTTTATAAATATGTGCAGTATATTTATAGATTGCGGTGAAATTATGGGGGAATCGGTGATTACTCATTGAGTGAGTATTAGTAACAGTTATGATCAGGTTATCAATTCATGCTAAGCTATAAAAAAGTGTCCTGTAAACATTCAAATGATGCAAACAAAATTACGTGAATACACTTTGTGTATACTACAGTTTTTCGGTTTATGACAGCAGTAGAACAGCATCAGGTGGTAAAACTCTTGTTGTGGATTTTCCCTTATACGTCGAGTACGTTACTGTTTATGTCCTCGTAAGATGAACATGTGATAAAAGAGACTCTGAATGCTCAGAAACTTCTAGCACATCACAGGATAGCACCATCAAACGCAAGCCGAGAAGTTTGATCTTTCAAAGGCGAGAAGCAGAACATACTCGGGATGCCTTTGCCCTGGCAGACTTAGATTGAGTTTAGTTGTTGTGAGCATTACTGATCAACACCTTAGGAAAGCAATCGGCAGAACTATTATGCACAGTGATTTTTCCCTATTACCTCTGGTGATAGGAGAGCACGGAGGCCCATGCCCACAGCTCTCTGGTAGATGGTGCTTTGCTGGGATCTGTGGAACAGAAAACCAAGCTATTTACAGGGAACACAGCAGCCTCAGAAGTAGCTCCTAGCCTCGGGGTGCAAAATACTTGAAAATAAGCTCCTGGTCTCTTTGATGTGTGTGTGCACCAAATCTGAAGGCATTTCAAGTAGTGCTGCCTTTGAGCCAAGGACGAGTCTAAATTGTCTCTTGGAGCTGAAGATGGGTGAGGTGGGGAAGAGGGTTAAGTAAAAATCAAGAAATATAATATTTTTTCTGATGGTGCATTACCATAATGTACACTTCACACGCTTGCTGACAGAAGTAATCCCAGTGGTGTTTTTTAAGATGGCTATCAAGGATATGTGGAGCACCAGAGGTTTACTGTTCATCCACTGATGAGTGAAGACAACAGCCTTGGGAGGCTCTTCTGATAAGATGAGTTTTTACATAGAGGGGAGACATAACATCTCTGTGCAACACTCTGCCCTCTTTAACAGCTCTAATATGATGGAAGAAAACTGCTCTGAAGCAAATTAAGTGAGTGGTTTATAACATCTGCCTCTTCACAGCTATTTCATTTTGTATTGCTGCTGTATTAAAGGCCCCGTTCTGCATGACAATCTGCTGTTGTTGCTCCTGAACACTTATTTGTCACAGGAGATAAGGAATCTAGCAGCCGAAACTGTGATTGCATGTCTCCGAGATTGGAAATTACCGGCCAAAGCAACATAACATATTCAACTACATAGTGGAGATATAAAAATACACACAAGAGATAAAATTGTCATACATGGAGGAATAACATAATGAATATGAATGCACAGCTTAAGTTATGTATCTGAAAGTGTGATGAAAGGAGAGAGTAAGAAGGGATGGTGGGATGGAGGACTTACTCACATGAGAACAGATCAGACGTCAAGCAGCACTAGATAGCCACTCCGCATGGTTCCGGGGTAAGCTATGGCTGGTAAAGAAGGGAAAACGTGACGGCGTGCTGGAAAAAAAGCTTTCCACAATTTCATCCCAGCCCGTAGACGTGGCAGGACTCATATAGCGCGCTGCAGAGAATCCCAGGAGGTCTGAATGGCGCACAACATCTGAAAAGACCTCAATTTTGAAATAGGATGGTTACTAAACTGCTGTAACCATGGCTTTTCAGGTTTCCTTGTGCCTCAAAGAAGGGAGATGAAAAATAACATTTCACAATCTCTGGACCTTGAAAGCTTTCTTTTTCTTCAAGAGGAAAGGGAAAAGAAAATTTTCAGACTTTCACGCTTCAACAGTTATTTGGCCTTTTTTCTGTTCTGCGGCCAGTGAGTCACCTTCGTCCATTTTCTCTCTGACACACTTTGGACGTAAAGCTCCCTCTCTCTGTTGTGAAGACAAGTGTTGGTTGAAAGGCATGTGTGAAGATGAGTTTAGAAGAACCGTATTTCATATTTTCACAAGAATGGAAGAGCCCTCTGGCACAAAAACAAAGGTGGTTTGGACCTCGATAGATTTACACAGTCAGGTCAGAGTTCACACATAATGGTGCTAGGGCCATTTTCTCTCATCTTAAAATGGGATCCTGCAATGATATTTCTTCCTTTTAGCCTCAGGGTTTGTGGACACTCACACTAATCATTTTTCACAGAGTGGCCTGTGGCGTTCATTGCGGCTGTGGTCAGCTTAAATTTGTGTCAGGCACAGTGCACTCCAGAGAAGCATCTTCATCCATTTACCATAATCTGCTTCTCCACTTTGGATCCATAAGCTCGGTTGATGTCACATTCTCAAGTGTTTGGCAAAATATGGCGAAATATGCTGCTTCGGTGTGCTGCTGCACAGTTGGCCACCAAACTGTACTGCGTTCACCGGTGCTCCCGTTTGGGTGGCTTGTAGGAGTATATGTACTCAAGTAAGCTCTGTGTGTAGTACTTTGATGTTCAACCTCTTGATGTATTCATCTTCTTTCAAATCCGAGTTGTGATTCCAACATTTTAAATAGGTCCTCCAGCGGTTTAGTGGTGTGCATCCATTCAGTTGAGAGTGACAGGTTGAAAATTGGGTGAGAAATTGCAACTTCTAGTTTCTAATAGGGGTCAAATGCTGAAAATGCTGGATCCTACATTTCCCATAATGCACTCACAGGCGAACAGTTACTTTGCAAAATGTGTTTACAGCATGAAAGACATAGACATTTGATGATTGATCTGCTGGCCAACTGACCGCTCACATGAGAAATTGCGAGTGTGAGCAAGCTTCATGTGACACACATACACATACTGTAAAACTATAATAAAGCATGTTGTTAAAGAAACATGTTAAACATCTTTTGGTCTTTGATTCACACAACGAAGCCACACCATGCCATGTTACGTGTTAGGTCTGTATGTTTCTTTGCACATTGTCAAACTTGTCATTTTATTCTTTCATTCTTCAGAAGTTATGAAGTAGTGTTGCTCAAAGCCTGCTCTCTCAATGAAGAGACCAGATGTGATGCTCTAATGGTCTCAGGGAGCAGGGCCTCCATCACCAGCTACCATGGAGACAGTACTTGTTCTCTCCCTCTCGTTTCACTATTATCCGTACATCTTTGAAGTCTATAGACGTATGTTGTGGCTATAATTCCGGGCCGGATTTCTTGTCTAAGCTTCCTGTGCTCAATGGAAGCATTAATCCCAGGTAACACCTCTGATCAAGGATTTAATTTAGACCTGAAAAGGGTGTACACACCACAGTCCTACAGGCCAGATTGTTGCGTTGACAACACAGGTGATGGATGGGTTTTGCCTTAGGCAGAAGGAAAGGCAGAGATCTCTCACTTTGCTCCTGTTTCCGGGTGCTGCAAACACAAAATGTGACAGATAATAGAGGAAAATCAGTCTGTTTTCTTTATTGACATTTGTGCTAAATTTTTCTGTGTTACAGCAGTCTTGTTTGTTTGTTTTTGCTTCAATATATATATATACATAGTGCAGAAATTTGCATTGTCTTGTTTTTTCTTGCAGCTATTGATATGTGATATGCTGATGTCATTTCTAGAAAACAAACTTGGAGCACAGTGAATATGTCTAGGGTGGTGCCTGCGTCTGCAGACAGTAGAAGTGCCAGTATTTTACCCCTGAGTGATTTATTTTTCACTGAGTGATCCTTCAAAACAAAGATGGTCTTTGGTTTTGCTCAAAAAAAAGGAGGCTATTGCCATCCCTCAGTTCAGAATGTTTTACTCGCGACTGCATTGATTTCTCTTGTTACTGCAGGTCAACGCGAGGAAATTGAAATTGGAAATTGTGGAAACACTCTATTATTTCATTTTCTGACATTTGTATTTTTTCTCACCTCCCTCTGTATTTTCGGAAGTTGGCACTGAAACTAATGGGAAGAGCAGTTTCTGTCAGGACAGTTAACTGACTGCTCTGACTTTGGCTTCTCTAATAACACTGTCCTCCAATGCAAAAGGTTACATTCACTCCTGTGGTTTTAGCCCACATTGGTTTGCATTTATGAAAGCCCTTTCTCCTTCTCTTTGCCATCTGCCCTCCCTCTGTGCACATGGGGTTAGCGCTGCTTTTACACAGAGAACATTGAATCATGTTTTGTTGGATTGCTTCCTGGGATGTTTTACCTTTGGGGAAGGGGTGAGGTATAAGAGTAATAGTAAGGTGAGCGGAGTTAGTTTGGGGGCGGCTGGGTGGAAGGAGGCAGACCTTGTCAGTATGACAGTATATTCAGTGTTCTGTTTATATCACACAAGCTTTCTAACTGTGCTCCATAGGTCCTGCTCGTTTTTGTGAATATGTTATGTGGCAGCAGCAACCCTTACAACTCCCTTAACTGTCTTTAGTCAAAGTGAAAGCAACATATATAGTTTAACTTATGATCTATTTCTCTTTAATGGCCACAGAGTGTCTGCATAGAAGTGTGTGGGAAAGCTCACTTAATATTTCTCTCTCTTCAGATTCAAAGAAAAACTTGCATTGAAATGCAAAGTCTTAGTCTCAAATTTCACTTCTTGTAAAATGTTGATTTAAAGATTATTGCTTCATCACAAAGATACTCATCTGACATGTTCAGTATAAGGTGTCGAGGTGCATTGTTTACTACCAACTATCAGAGTCTCTGTCAAATGTCGTATCCTTGGTTCAGCAATGCAGGGGCAGATTTTTTTTTCAGTTGCACCTGCTAACATTAGAAATCCACAGCAGATGTGGTGCTGCACAGGTAAAATCATCCCACCACATTTTCACTGAAGACACTTTCATGTGTCACAGAGGGAAAAGCACAGGTGTAAATAATATGGCAATGGCTGGATTCCATTTAGCTATTTTGGCTTAAGGGTCCTCGTATAGTTCGGCGTACTTTTTTGCTGGCTTACTGTCATTTGAATAGAACGGAGCCACTGTTACTGTTATCAGTGACACCTGTGCTTTTCCTGCTATGCCAAGTCCAAACTGTGTGGTGTGAAAAAAGCCTGTTAATTTGAAACATTCTTGGATGGGAATGGCTGCTTTTGCATGTCGTGAATATGAACTGTTTTGTCCACTAGTGTTGACATAAAAATGAATACTGTTAAGTTCTAAGATACTTGAAAAATGCCTGTTGGACAGTCTTAGCCAATTGTGCTGAAAAAGAAATGTACATCTGAAGCTGAGGGTTTTACTGCAGGGGGTCTTTCAGGGGGGAAGGGACAAAGCATGAGTAGGAATGCTGCCGCCACAATAGGATTAAATAAGTAGCTTTTTCATTCTAAACACCTAATCAGGGACTGGTTTCCACCTGGGATGAAAGGTGGATCTAATTAACTTTAAGATAAGCAACGGTACGAGCTGGTAGGATTAAAAACCAGCAATACTTTGGGTCCCCAGGAACAGGACTAACAACCACTGTTGAATGCAGTATTAGTGGTGACAAAACATAAACTGCAGCATGTTTTCTATTGTAAAACAGGGATGATAAAAGCAAGTGGAGAAAATGCTGTTTTTGACCAAAGAGTACTTGTGTACAAAGCTTTTACAGCGTGAACAAGAACATTTTTAAATCATTTATGTTTTAAGAAAAATATTTTTTCAACAGAGATTTGCTTCCCCCAAACATTTTGAACTTACTCGTATTATATGTTTGTCCTTCCCAGATGAATTATATTTTCCAAAAATGTACTTGTTGGAAACATGGAGGTTTGAAAAGACAGTTTTTCGTCCGATAGGAGTGTGTTTACAGTGTATCCTTGAATAAAATTGGCATATTGCTTCTCACACTTCCCCATGGGTTGCTGGATTAACCAGAAAAGCACTTTAAGAATTAATTATGGGGAACAGAGAAATGCTTGTTCAGTGCTGAATAAACTACAAAAAAAAGAAAAAAATTAGAGTTTTGAGCTGAGATATTTACCTCATAAAGTTAAAAAATGATCACTGGAGAATATATAGTACTATTCTCAGGTGAATGATTGTCAATTACATGTTGTTGTTCATAAACAAATCAAGCAAAGTCACTTTTTGTCCTATTTTTTATTCAAAATCTAAAAAATCTGCACGTTAGCTGCCGCTAAAAACAACAGCTCGTCTCCAAACAAACGACATACTGTGCATATCTATTCACTGTTTGTCTCTGACAGGATTTTGTCCAGGGTGTCTCTGCTCGGCCATATATAGCATGGCGAGCTGAATCCAGTATCATAGCAACAGTAACTATGGGAATAGAAACCTGTGGAGAGGTCAATGTGATGGCCTCCACTTGGCCTCTCTGTACAAAGGCGCGCTCATTGATTTTTCTAATTCACAACATCTATAAACACCTCCGCCACACAACACCCACCTCTGCACACAAACAGGAAAATATCTAATGTCTTCACTTGCGATTGACTCTCAAGTCCATGTCAAAGTATTTGACAAAAACTTGTTTGTCCAGTGGCTCAACACAGATTTCAATATGGAAAACGTTAGGTTTTGTCTACCCTGCGTCTCGCTCCCTCTCTGTTTTTCTTTCTTTACGTGGTGCAGATCCCTCTCTGTTACTGCCTGTCAGTCTCTTATCCCTTTCTTTTCCTCTGTGTGTGATGTCGGCTTCAGTCCTTGTGGGACGGGCTCTCCAGGGACCCTTAATTGACAAGTGTGTACAATAACTAATCAGCGGCAAAGCAACTGCCCTTTAAAATGATGAATTAACTAAACTAATTTCAGATAATCCTTCACCGTACTGGGCCACGCTGACAGCGTCAATTGATACTTAAAATGCAGACACCCCTTCTCTCTGACTTCTGCCAGTCATTTCACTACACACCCAACCCCCCCTCTCATAAAGGTGGTGTGGTTGACAAACTGCTGATGGAGCTCTGAGAAGATTAAAACAATTTTCTAGCTCAACGTGACTGTGTGCAGTCTTACAAACATACCCCGTCAAACCTGCATACAGCTACATACACACACACAGTACACACTGACTGTTACTAGCATGCATATATGCACAAGCCATTTTGAATTAATTTGAAAGGGCAGGGTTAAGTCTTGTGGGCATTTACTCATAAAAGTTCATGCCTTATAAGAGGTTTACCAATTTAAATTCTCCTTCTGTGTTGATGCCTAACCTTTCACCCCCAAAGCTCCATAATGTGTTCTGTCAACATGGTCCTCTCCCGCAGATTAACACTGTCAGACGGTTGTAGAGTGAAAAGGACAACATGCTGTTTTCATAGCAATGGAAGAAACTCTTGACAGATTGACCTGACATCAGCCATCAGCGTGTACTGTAAAAAAACAGAAATGAGCCCAAATTCTCTGTAGCGCAATAAGAGGATGCATGTAATTAAAGTGTAAGTGTTGTCACGTGTTCGTACACATTCCCATCTGAGTGAAACGTGTAAAATGATTCTAGTGGACGAGAAGGTTCTTAAAATTAATTGAGCTGTTCTGCAGGTGCCTTAATTGCCAGTGTTTCTCTATCATTACATCACCTCTACTGTGTGATTAAGGAGTCTTGTGAAGGTTGTCGGGGAGAATGGAGCAGAATACTAGTTCTTTGATTATAACCAGAACTGGACTGGGAATTAACAGCCGACAGGTTTCTCCATCAACTAACCTGAAAATATGTTTCGCCTTTCTGAGCATTTGTTACATGTTGCTTTGGTTTGCTTTGAAATGATATATATGTGTGTTGCTTCACTCTGTAGCCTGTGGCGCCATTAGGTGTGCTATTGGAGAAAGGCATCTGAGCGCATTCTAAATGATCACTGTTATTATTTTCAGAACATTTTCTTTCCAAAATAAAATCTTCGTGTGCATGTATGAAAAAAGTAACTTTGAAATGGTGTCTTATGCTACTCTGCTACTCTCACTTGCTATGTGGGCAAAGCTGTCAAGGAAGAGTTAGCCAAGCAAGCTAACATAGTTGTGCCACCAGGAAGCAAGCTGCAATCCTTAAATGTTCCTCTGTCATCATCACATTGTGTATAAGGAAAACAACATTTGCCATAATGTCTGGGGTTTTCCACTTTCCACTAACTTCACATGGCGGGGGATGCTTCTTTAAATGTCACCAGTGAACTGTGAGTGTCTACAGCTTTGCATGTAATCGTGCATGCTGGGGACACTGTAAAGCATGAGTTAGCAAAAAAAGTCTCACACAAACATTCACAAATCTTAAGAAAAATCCTAATCCAACATCAGTTGCTAGGCTAATGAGGTCACAGTTGATATTTATTGTTTATACCTCAGACAGTAGCCATACATTCATTGTAGTGTTTCTGCGTGCATGAGTGTGTGTATGTACGGTTTGTATGAATGTCATGTTTTATTCTGTAAGATTAGAGGTGTGTGTGGTCAGTCAGTCAGGGAAGCGGCACTGTCAGTGGAGGCAACTGGATTAAGAGGAGGAGAGGATCCGCTAAAGTTTCTTAGTAGACAATTGTGCACAGGGAGCCTCTGTCCCCCTCTCCCCTTCATGCATTTTTCATCACAAGCTCATTTTTTTTATACTATTTAGCTTTTCTCTCCCCTCTAAACTTCCATGTGGTGCATGCTGACATGGCATTTCTCAGCCTTGCACACAAAGCCCTCTGGTGCTCAGTGTACTAAAGTTGGAGCATGTCCGTGTCTCTGTGCCATGTGCTCATGTGTGCATACATGTGAATATAGGGGGCGTTTGCTCGCTCATTCTCCTGTCTTCCCTCTCCTCACGCACTCACATCACACTGTGTGTGATCCCACAACCCCATAGGCAGGAGAGAAATAGAGAGAGCTCTTACGGAAAGTCCATTTAGTCAGTTGGCAGCACCCAAACTACAAAATAGTTGAGACTCCCTGCATATAAAGGATCATCTTAAATTATTCTGAGCTGAAATTCAAATTTCATTTTGTTTTGGCCCTAAGCAACGGGGAAAACTGCCTGGGTGAGATCAGTAAAGGTCAGGGGGAATTAAAATGCTTACTGTAAGCTTTGTCAGTGAGAGAGAGGGAGAGCCAGAGAGAGGAAGAAAGTGCAAGAGAGAGAGAGAGAGAGAAAGAGAGAGCTAGGTGGAGATAGAAAGCCAGAGGAAAAGGCCATCTGCCTGATAGTTTAGTCTTAAGTTGGCGAGAGAAATAAGTCAGTCTTTTTGCAGTTTAATGCTATTAGGTACAAGCTTGACAGGTCCAAATGTCTCCACTCCCTCATATCTATCATATTCCAAGATATAGATTGCATTTACACATTGCAGATGCAAAATCGAGCCTTACGGTTCAAGAGTTTCATCAACAGACTGTGTGTGCTTTACAATGCATTTCTATGCATGTCAGTACACTAGATGATTTGCTATGACAATAAGCAAATCCAATAAATCTGATGCATGAAGTAACACAGCAATGCGAAAATGTAACTGACACCCAATGACGAATTCCACCCTAGCCTCTTGATGATTTGTTCAATATAAAGATATTTATTTCATTAGATATCAAGCAAAATATCCTTGAAATGAAAATAAATGAGCTGTCAAGAAGGTTGGGGTGGAGGAGAGGGAGACAAAGGGAGGCAGAGCAGGCCATCCCTTCACTGAGTGTGTAAGATAAAGAGCATTATGGGGGTCACAACACACACACGTCCGTGTCTCTTTCTTTTCTTACAAACACACGTATGCAGAGAGTATGCGCTTTTTGATTAAACTGCAGTTATGACACCCCCTGCTCCTTGTAGGTGGCACAAATCTCAAAATTCAGAAATTCTTTCCTACATGCTTGGACTGAAACTACTGGTGCCTTGGCTCTTCAAATGGATGATATTAGCTGAGACTGGTTTCAGGTGCTTGCTTGATCTTCATCTTTTGATACCGTAATTGTATCAGTAAGCATAGCGAGTTGCTTTGTTAAGGATGGAGCACTGGTTTACAAAAGACAGCTACATGAATTCACGCCACACTGGGTCAGGCCGGTGAGTTTCTTGAGAGGAAACTATTGTTGAGAGTAAAGGAGGTATTGTTGGTGTTCTGCATTTCCCTCTCTGCTCAGCAAGAAATGAAACTACAAGTGTGACATTAGCACGGTGTCCAAGTGAAATCTGGATTACACAAAGGTGTTGATTTGGTAGAAACTGTTGTCAGACCCTGTATTTTCTTTGTCGAGCTTGAAATCTGTTTTTCAAAATCATTATGAACACTTTCACCGAGCAAAGGGGCCCTAAAGGGTCCTATGAAAAATATCAATTAGATATACAATATAAAGTGACATTTTCAGTTATTCTCCCCAAAAAGTCATAAATATGCCACCGGGTGCGTTTCTTAACAGTGTCAATGAACCCACCGAGCTCAGACAACAGTGTACAATTCTGCTTTACTGTGCACCTGCAAGGGACGATTCAAGGAAACCAATTTGGTAGTTGATGGTAGAGCTTCATAACAGTTTCCACAACAACAAAATTGAAATGCATTCATCAAACCTGGGCAGGGAAAATAAAAAAGGAAGAGGAAAGCAAGAAGCAAATTGTTAAATTCTCAAAGGTAGCATATTATTTTTCTCTACAGTGGATCACTCTTGCTAACGTGCTGCAAAAAAAAAACCCAAAAAAACAAAAACCCTGCTGCTAGCGCATGTGATGCTGCTTCATCCAGTAAAGTTAGCGCTAATGATGATGGCAACACACCTTTCCCTTGTGATAATGGGGATGCTGACATACCTGTAACATTCTCTTCACACATAAATAATGAAACGCAATGGTGTGAAAAACAGCTTTTTTTTCAACGGCAAGCAGGTCAAGTCAGGCGTCCATGTCAGGAGCCTGACAGTAAGCAATGTATTGTTCAATCTTATATCATGTAATACCGTCTATAGCAGTCAGTGACAGTGGAAGATTACTTCAGTATGTCATGCACATTTCTTTTCTCCCAGATGTAATATAGAAGATATGTTGTGGAAACCTTTGCAGCAGTTCATTAGTTCAGCAGTGCATGTCTCTGTGAAAATATGTGATATAAGTAGATTTGATCATTCAGACAAGAAGGGATAAAACGGTGAGAACAGAGGGTAAGGAAGCCCCCTACGCATGTCTGCCTCAGGCCCCCAAAACGCTCTGGCTGTCCCGGATTATGAAATGCTTTCAGTAGAATCACATCCTCTAAAAAAGTGTTGATTGACCTTGTAGCCTAATTAAAGTGCACCATCACCAATAGAGAGCAGATAAGACAGCTTGGCTGTCAGTGTGACTGACAGGGTTAGGCTCTCCCCCTGCAGTCACATCAGCACTACAGAGGCCATGCATACAAAAAGCACACGACAGCACAGAGAGCGGAAAAGCTCTAAGTTTAGCATCTTGCTCCCTATCAAGAATCAGCTCCAACTAATAATATGGAAGTGGTAAAATATAAAAGTACACCAGTGACATGCTTTAGGGCTTATGTATTTATTTATGTATTTGCAACTTTACCTCAGACAGCAATTCCCCATCTCATAACTGTTAACACTGCAGTTTTTTCAGAGTAAAGAGATGCTCGGCGCTGAACTGAAGTATATGCAAAACGAAGCTGCTGGCTGATGTCACATGTATAGAGCAAATCTGAATCCACTCTCACCAAGGTCTCTGTAGGTCTCGGCAGGTGAGCGCTCATGCGCACCCTATATTCCCCTACTGCTCTCACACTTCGGACCGGGAGAAAGCTGACATGCGGGGTGGCCTGTAAGCCTCTTTTGTCCATGTGCAGCAGAGTCATCTGCCAGCTCAGTTGCTCTGGCAGACAAAGCTTCAGAGAGATAGCCCATATTCTGGTACATCCTCACTCTCTCTTGAGCTGGAGTTGGGCATGGCCCCTCGCTCTCTAAGCCTCCTTTCATTTCTCTCTCTCTCTCTCTCTCTCTCTGTCTCTCTCTCTCTCTCTCTCTCTCTCTCGTGCTCCTGCAGCCTTTTCACATTTTCTCATCATCGTTTTCTTCTGCATTTCTCTTTACTTTTGTTGCTTTTGTTTGTTTGTATCCACCCCTATATATTTAATACCATAACCTTTAGGTGTCTTTGCTGCTTTGTCTTACTGTCAGCCTTTCCATTGTCTTTTTTCTCAGCGTGGGTTTATGTTTTAGAATATTGCACTCGTACAGGGGTGAGGAGGTGAGAGGATACTGATATTGTACTCTATATTTAACACAATAAGATCAGGAGGGCAGGACATCACATGCAGCCCAGTTTGGCTCAGTGTGTAATGAAGTTTGTTGTCTTTTGCTGTAGTCAATTTTGTCCTTCCATACAAGGAAAAAAGGCAATTACTCGAGAGCAACCATGACGGTTAATGAGTTACCATGAAGGTAACTCATTAGCCATTCAAGATAATCACAAGGTAATATGAGAGAAAGAAGAGAGATGCAGTAAGGCAGGCGGAGAGGGACAAAAATGGGGAATCGACAAAGAGAAAAAAACTATGTCAGAGAGATGATACAAGACAGCGCTAAGAACAAGTCAGCTGTAAGGAAGAGGAAGGAAGGAGAGAGAAACTGTTCCTGTAGAGGGGAGGTGGGGGTTGGTTGAGGGGGCTGGCCGAGGGGGTGTGTCCAACATTACCCTCATGAATCAGTGTCACTGGAGCGATGAGAAAATAATTAAGAAACAGGCTAGCGCTGTGTTAAATACTGCCAAAGGTAAAAGGCCCATTCTACTGTACAGAAACACAATCTGGACGGGAAAGAAGAATGGCAATAAAAATGGGATACAGGAAAATGGTGGAGAGAAAATCCATATCATAACGGATGCCAAAATGCCCTTCAGATGGCATTATGAAGGGAGACAATATAAATAGCACTGCCATATTGTAAATGTTTATATACAGTAGCTACGTATACACGTTGCACAGCAGTTTCCTGATTTATGGCCGCGGCCGTAATACACTGAATTCGACACAAGGCTGTGAGTAATATTTCACATTTGTTATCATATTGAGTGTAAATTTGCTGAGACGTATATGGTGGAGATAAAATATTTCAAGCAATTTCTCCTTCTATTCTTCTCCTTTCACCTGTTCTGTTCTCTTCAGAGGTGGGGGGTGGAAGCTGTCAACTGGGCTATGAGCTGACTGAAACTGTACAGAAAGAGAGGGAAGGCGTGCACAGAACGCACACACTTAAACACCTCAGAGGTTTTACGTGGAGCATTTAGGTCAGTCAGAAGACTGCAATTGTATGTTAGAGACTTCCAGCAGGGCCAAAATGCTGCTGAAATCCCCCAGCCGGCAGCATAGAACAGAGCAGCCATTAGATCGCACTGATGCATAAAATCTGTGGAGCTCTTTGGAGAATATTGGAGTGGTGCACAGGAGGTCCTGTGTGTTTTATACGCGCGTTTTGTATTTTTATATGTACGTATGAACATGAGTGTGCGCGTGGGTGTGCACGTACACATGTGTGGGTGAGTCTTTTAGGTGTCATGTGTAATATCCATCATCCATTCTGCCAGCGGCACAGAGAGAATTCATGATCACTGGTCTCCAAATCCCCTCTGAGATGGAATCGACTCGGTTGGTGTGCGTGAAGGAAATGTGTACGGTTGGAATGCAGAAGCTCGCTTCCCGTGAGGCTGCTGTTCAGTAACACATTATAGTTTGATCTTGAGCTCTTTGGCCTGACTAATACGCTATAGGGCTTGTGATGCAACAGTTACCAACCGCAACCTCCCACTCACTACAGGGATGTTTGTTTGTAGAAATGTTTTTGATGCCTCCTGATACTGTATATTTGTATGTGTACTGCACGGCATTTACTGTATGTACTGTATGTGTTGCTGTGTGTGTGCCTGCAGATAGAGCTATTTGTATTTGCAAGCCTGTGTGTGAGTGTGGGTATATAATTTTATGGTTACTTTGTGTGTTGTTGGCCACATGTTTACAGTGTGTATGCATATATGAGCAACCTTCCGTCAGGGTGCTCATGTGCACTTCCATGTATGTGGAAGTAGTGTGGCTTAATCCATCCCAGAGGATTGCTTAGTGAGGGATGCGCTGTTTCTGCAGCATGGCTATCAAGGCCCTGCACACAGTGCTCAGTGGCATTTTTACTGATAGCTTTTATGGTCGCAGCCAAGCTGCCAATGAGCAGCCTTGACTCCAATATGATGAAACTATGACATGAAATCAAGCTAGTGTCACCGTAGGTCCTGCTAGAGTTACAGATGCGGGCCCTGTAGCTACTGTAAAAGGGAACATGTCTAAAGTGAATTATAGACTGAATATATGCAGAACATGGCTGTGGACTTTAACAGCAACCTGGGCAAGCAGCAGTGAAATATAGTGTGTTTAACATTAATATAAGATGAAATGTAAATTCAGTCCCTGTAAGTCTCTTCCATTTATTATTCAGTCATATATGTTTCAATAGAAGTCCATATTACATTGCTTTGGTGTTGAAATTGCACAAAAGGGAGCGCTGTGTTTGATGGCTTTTTGGTGTCTACAGTATTGTTTTCTTTGCAATGCTGTTTCCAAGCAACATCTCAGAAATTGTGAGGGAAACAGCGCTAATAAGCTTCCTCATTAGAGCTGTGGTCCACGGTAGGCCTTACAGTTTGTGCTGTCAACTCTGTGGGTTAGCATGCAAACTTCAAAAGACAGCTGCAAATACAGTGAACACACACAGGAGTGCTAATTTACTTCAGAAATTGGTAAACAAACTATTCCATCAACCCACATTTCTTCCTCGGTTGAAGGTGCACTGGTGGAGCCTACTAACTGGGTTCTGTCTGAAGTGGCTCCAGCATTACGACAAAATATATGGATGTCCTCTCGCTGTTGATAACGTAGCACATAAAAGGCTCATTATTCAGGAGTTAATTTGGCAGGGTTTTCTCACCCTAAGGCCTTGCCAAACCTCTCTCCCTTGTTGGTCCCTGCCATTCTGATCTTTTTACTGTACACGGGATGGGAAGGACACCCTTCGCACACCTATGTATACACAACAGGCCACGTATGTACTCCCATATACTGCACATGCACACACACACATCCATATCCACCATCTCATTAATGCAAATACAACACTAGTTAGATCCTTATATGTAATAAATTGGATTAAATTCCATTGGCTAAGCACTGTGATCTCTTAGGGTTAATTAATTTCATTCCATTCTGTCTGTGTTTTTTATGCTTGAACACATGCTGACACTGTTATTGTGTGGCATCCTGCTCATTGGAGAAGTATAATAGGCTCGTGAAGGAGGGAGAGGAAGCCACAATGTTTGGTATTCCGGCTACAAAGTGATTTTGATTCTTTCTTTCTTTCTTTTGACAAGGAAGTACGCTACGGTAGCTAGCTCTAATACGGTGGATCCTTCCTCTCCTCACAGCCTCTCTCCAGCTCTTATCTTCCCCTCCAAATGAGAAAACCTGGATGGCTTCTCAGGGCCCCTGTTTCTGCCTGGATGCTATCTCATTTGGTTTTAATATATTTATCCATTCATTATTGTTCTCTTTTATCGGCCAGCTAATATTGTTCATAATTTGTCCTTATCTTCAAGCTTGACAGTCAAATTTACACTCCGGCTCAGCAGACAGACAGAGAAATGACCCTTTTTCAACCCCTCCTTCCCCAACTCCTCTCCTCCCTTCATTCTGCTCCTCCTCTCCAAACTCCAATGAAACATGACTGACAGCCCGCTGTATAAGTAGTTGTCATAGCAACCTCCCCATCCCTCTGACAAGTGCTTTTTCTCCATAGCGCTCTCTCCCTCTGTCACAATATCTCTCTCCCTCCTTCCATCCCCCTTGCTGTTGCAACGATTGAGAAAGAGACAGACAGAGAAGGGAAATTTGAAAACCAGAGAGCACCTATAACGCAGTTGGTATGCTCTCCCTCCCCCCATCCTCAACCCTCCCCCTCTCAGTGTCCTCCCACCCTTCCATTTCCTCACCCTCCCCACCCCTGACAATGATTTACCAACTCCTATGGTGCACCTCTTTCATCCATCCTAGCTTATCAAGGACTGCAGGACTGTATGCACATCAACTTACAGTATGTGCACATCGTTCTCACTCTCCTGCACATTCACTCTTTCCTCTCTCTCTCGCTCTCTCTCTCTCTCTCATTCTTTGTCTACGTCTCTGCTTTCCCAAGCGCTCTCTTTTTCTTTCTTTCTCTTGTTGCTCCAAAAACTCCTACTCTGCCCCATTGCTATTCAATAAGTCTCATTTCACTGTCAAAATCCTCAGCAGTCTGCAGTGTAATCATGGAGGATACAGTAATAAGTCTGCTGTATACTGCACTGTGCTGCAGAAAGTGTATACAGTATGCTGCATGAACAGGAGATCCTTGCTGTGGAAATATACATTATATAACAAAAGAAGGTATTTTTGTAGAGATTTGGAGCACATTTATAGGGAAAGAATCATAGTTGTATTCTTTATCATGCACATGCTATAATGGTCAGACTACAGCATGAAGAATGGAGATATGAAATATTACTGATATAATTTGCTTTTGCGCAGTGACTCAAAGACTTCACACAAGGCCAATGCACTCATACTGAGAAGCTTATATTGATTAGAAAGGGTCCAAATGGACCCAGTAATCTTCAGTATGTATAACCAGGCAGCACACTGCCATTTCATTATTCTGGAGTTTAATTTCCGATGCATTTATTCCAAACAAGCATCTGTTTAGTAACTCAGAGTAAATTAAACATGATGGGGGGTGAATTTCAGGATGGCAGTGGGGTGTGTCACAGTGAAGATGCATACAGTACTCTGCCACAGTGAGCTGTAAATGCGTCTTAATGCCAGCGTGCTGCACAGTTTTCACAGTCAACTTGCTGGCAGTTATTAGACCCCTGAATTGTTTAGGTGATGGCATTTAACTGTAAACACTATAGAACAGAGAGTTGCTACAATTTCGGGTGGTATTCATGTTGACTAGCCTCTGTTTGTGTGCAAGAAAAAACTCATAATTTCTTGTCTTATTTTGTATTCATCTATACACTAGATGCCATTTACCACAGGTGAGTAGCTCTAACAGAAAAATGACTCAGCAGTTTCTGAAGGCTGCATAAGAGAAAATAGGCATTCAAAACAGCACTTTGCACTTATCGTGTTTTAGCCTCAGTTTTTCAACGTTTCTGGGTTGTTTGTGACTGACAGTTCAATGCACTGAGCTCAAAACATGATTGAGTCAGAAACATGTCATGACTTATTATTATGTAAAACACAGCTGACAGTGGCTTAATGGTCCAGTTCAAAGTAGCTTCCCTGTCCGCAGAGTGAGCCATCTTACCCTCAGGCCGCAGAAACACCCTCAGGCCGCAGATACAGGTCACTCCCATGCAAGATGAAGTGGGCCATGTCAAGCTTTGTGCCAAGTTCCCTCACACTCATTAATGCCTCAGCTAGCTTGGGTGCTTCACCCTGTTTATGATTTATTCATGAACATTTTTAAGCACACTTAACCCAACTGGTCGATGTTACGGACGCACTTGTATGTTGTCTACTCTTTTGTCGTCTGTCAGGTCAAGTATTGTGTATGCACTGACGCCTTCACACAAGTGACGTTCCTACAGGATAAGTAAAGCTATTGTGATTGATTATGTCATGCAGTGAAAATCAGGCAGTGGGGAAAGCTTAAATGGAGTCAAGGCTAAACACTGTTGTTTGGTGTTACCAGCATATAATGAAGGATTACATGTGTAGCTGTAATCTCTTAGTGAGGAGCTCTCTCAGTTAGTCAGTTTCATACACACTTGCTACAAGTACTGCACCGTATAGATATGAATGCATAGAGAAACACTGATATGAGATTGAGGTGCAGATCATGGAGGAATGCTCTTGAGCTATTGTAAAGACAGAATCCAGCTGAGCTCGGAGAAGTCCAGGCTTCCGCAGAAACTATCTTAGGTTGCCGTCCTTGGAACAAAGGATCCAAAACTCTAGTGAAGATACATTAGGATAAAGATCAGGATTTCAGAATCTGTGTAAACAGACAGGCCGACGAGGGAAACACAATGAGGCAACACATTTTTTAAACATTTCAACAAATATTGTATATACCCAGCTTTTTATTTCAGTAGAATATTAAACAGATGAAGCAGGATTACTGGTGATATGTTGCAGCTTGTAAAGCAGTAGTGAACACTAGGCTAGCGATAACAGTTAGCTGTAGCCAAACCAGCTAGCAGTCATTTGTCTATCTCTGCACAGGGTGTGTTCAGGCACAGTACTGAGTGTAGGCCACCCGCTATTTGCAGCACTCAGAGCCTAATACACTGTAGTTAGGAACGTCAAATGGAAAAAAATACACATGAAACAAAAATATGCTTTGGGTCAGGTTTAAGTACATATAGACCAAGTAAAATGTGAGACATTACGCAGCCTGTGTATACCGCTAGGTTGAAATAGGAGTGTTTATGTTCTGTCATGACGTGTGAGACATGCAGCTGAAAAGCCTCCTATGCACAGGCTTGTTAGCAGCAGGATAATGTAAATCAGATGAAATGGCCATAACTGAGGTGGTGAGCGGTGCAGCAGCAGCGGCTGGTAGATGGAAGGTAGCAACAATACCAGTTAGCAATAATCACACTGGGTAAAGCTGAGGTGGTGAAGCATCATATATGTGTGGTTTGAGTCAGTGAGACATCTTTTTTGTGTTATTCTTAGAAAAACATGTTAGAAAGCACTCGTCTAAAGAATGGCTGCTAAAGTTAATTTATTGTGTGTACGGGATAGTTAACAGTGGGACATGCAACTCGTTTTGTGTCTACTTTATGTGTGCATGGGGGGGGTTTGCCATCTGTAATCCTCTGTGTCGGGGTGAGGGAGGACATCCTAGTTTGTGTAATTTTCTCCCTCCCTCCTTTCTCCCTCTGTTACTCCATTTTTCCTTCCCCTTCAGATATGTGTAAATGGCTGTAGGTGTTTTGCACTCTCTGTGTGCCTGTTTGCACACAGCCTGTGCTGCGGTGTTGTAGATAAATGAGATAATGTGTCAACTGGCGACGAACACAACACCTGAATTCCCAAGGTAGCGTTTTAGTTCAGATCAGCCACAGAGCAGAATCCTAGACGGTGGAACAGATCTCCTCGATGATCTGTTTTCATGCGTTGTTAACTTGTTTTCAGAGCACACTCACGTTGCAGAACATGCACTCCATCTCTCTCTCAGCCACAGATGAAGAACTCCCACTAAATGCCACCGCTGTAAATAAAATGTTGTATAAAGTCACATCTTTCTTACATTGCAGTCAACTCCTGCATGTGTGTTCAGATCGTACCTCTTTGAGATGTCATACAAAAAGCCTGAACATGACTACAGTGTGCAAGGGATTTTGTGTAACTCACTGTGAACCAATGTTACACAGGGATGTGATATATAGCGACCAATGATCCTGTTATACTTGGAGTCTTATAAATATTATTCCGTTCAGCTGAAGGTGACGTGCCAGTTAGTCTTTCATGCACCTGAAGGATGGATGCGGTGTCGTATTTTCAGGCATGCCACATGCAAGCTGTCGGTAGTGTGGTCGTGAGA
Source organism: Chaetodon auriga (assembly GCF_051107435.1). Classification (NCBI taxonomy): domain Eukaryota; kingdom Metazoa; phylum Chordata; class Actinopteri; order Chaetodontiformes; family Chaetodontidae; genus Chaetodon; species Chaetodon auriga. Next base: position 22,371,256 of record NC_135076.1, read on the forward strand.
GTGCAGCTCATATGAAATTGATAAAGGTCATGTATTAATTCAAAACTTGTCAGAGCCTCATCATCTACTTGACGAAGGGAGTCACATCTGAAGAGCAGGAAGAACGCAAAGGGCGACTGCTGTTGCATGGGTGGTCTTGTGTGCTGTGCACGGCTCACCAGCTGTATACAGGAGCGTATATGAGATGTGGTCTGGCGGCATTCAGGGAAATTTGTGCCTTCCAGCCCCTCCCCCCCTCCCTCGACTCATCTCCTGCATCCAACCTCAGAATTTATATTCTCCCTCCAGCAAAGGGAAGGACCATCTTGGCCTTTCATTTTCCAGTTCAGGGCTTTCCTTTTTTTGCAGATAAATGCTCTCCAATCCACCCTGACAGATGTCACATTGCATCACTTCCATTTTGATACATAGCCTCTGATCCTGCCACTTGCAATAAGGAGCCAGCACCAGGGACGCCCCTCCCTAGACAACACTCTGACACGGGTGATTATTTTAAAGGTGCATCATTGGTGGTGCTGAGTGCTGAAACCCTAGCTGGGCGCGGCGTCCACATGCACTCGCTGCCGTGCCCGCTGCAGGAATGTGGGTATCGGCTTGTGTCTGGGTCAGGGAACGACAACAACACGACACACTCAGTAGTCGTCACAGGTCACCCTGACACTGTGCAATACCTCTGGCAGCGATTTATGCCGCTCTCAACCTCTTCACAGCAGTGGCCGCCAGTCCTGTCTCTCACTCAGTCTCTCCACTGTGACTGCACAGGTCAGAGTTGGAGAAACAATCTGTATAAAGGGAAGGTTTTAGTGCTTCTGCTGCCAGCAGAGACATGCTGCACTGTAGCATTAATCATACAAGGCCAGAGTACATCAGTAAACACAGTGTGTCAGGTCAAGGTAAAGATCAGATCCCACAGCATTTAACAGGACTCAATGGCATACAGGCTATCTATTGAAAAGTCAGCGTTATTCATGGCATGTCTCCCAGCCTTCGTTGCTCGCAGGAGAGACACGCCATTGTTCACTGAAGAGCATACTGAAATATTTCTCTGGCTACACAAAAAACACTGGATCAGCAGCAATTAGTAGAGTAAGAGAGAGATAAAGAGAGGAAGGGAGGGAGGGAGGCAGTTGAAAAAGAACAAGGGGGAAAAATGTAGAATCAGCGAGAGAGAGAGAAAAAGAAAAGCAGAAAAGAGAGAGGGGAGAGAGAGATGAATAGAGAGGAAAGAGAGAGAGACCAAGGGAGAGAGTGGGTGAAAGAGAAAGAGAGAGAGCGCGAGTTTCCAGCCAGTACAGTGTGCTGTGTAGGAGGTTGGAGCTGCCTGGAGCCCCTGGTGCTTTTAAAGGACCAAAGACTTGCTCATTGTCTTGGGTCTCTGTGCCTTTGTCTGTGTGTGTGTGTGTGTGTGTGTGTGTGTGTGTGTGTGTGTCTGTGTGTGTGTCTGTGTGTCTGTCTGTGTGTCTGTCTGTGTGTGTGTCTGTGTCTGTGTGAGAGACCTCTTCATTAGTCTTCCCATTGCTCTTCCCTCCAGCCCCTGACCACTCACTTACCCCCAGCAGCTACAGTATATATGTCCATACGGGACTAAACCCAGTTATACTAGAGATTAAAATGATCAGTCTTGGAAAAGAGATAATACAATGTGACTCGGGCTTGACCAGTGCTAAATAAATCAGACAGTCAGTCTGTCTGCTGCTGTACTGTACCGAGGCTCTGTGAGCATATGTCTGTGTTTGTTTTTGTGCAAGAACAGACTTCGTAAATTATACCCTGTTCCACCAACGGCGATGAGGTTTCACCACTGTATGTTCTCAAATTGTTTTCATAATTGAGGTCAAAGTTATTATTTAACCTTTTGTCTCGTTGTTTGTTCCAGAAGACAGGAAGTTGTTTGTTGGGATGCTGAACAAACAACAGACCGAGGAGGATGTTTACCGCCTCTTCGAACCCTACGGAGTCATCGAGGAGTGCACGGTCCTAAGAGGTCCTGACGGAAACAGCAAAGGTAGGAGCCATGATACAGTTGTCAGCACTATTTAGGTCACTGGCAGAGAAGTGACAGTGTGTGTGAGTGTCTACGTCAGCTGGGGTATGTAAAATATATGTGACACATGCACCAGATATGGGTCAAATAGCATGTTCACGTAATTACAAGCATTTTCACGCTGCGCTGTTGGATGTGCTAGTCAGCTGCAGGCAGTGACAAAAAGTTACGCCTAATTTATCAAATACTGTTTGATTGATATCTGACGTTCATAATTAGGAACTGAGAGACGTTAAGTGGATAAAGAGTTGTTTTGACGTTCTCCTTTGTTCAGTTTGTAGAGAAATTATTGACTTTTTTTTGTGGCAGCAGACTCTCAGAAATTGGAGTATTTTAATATTTTATAGAGGATGAAAGGGGGGACAGATGTGGATGTTTTGGATAGATATGGGAATATCTATCAAAGGCCAGATACAAAAAACCAAGACCACTCGCATGGAAGCCACCAGCAAAAGAAGACTCTCCATGTCATCAATAATTGTCAAATACAGCAAGATTTAAAAAATGCTCGTAATTTAAAATGCTGACTGTGCCAGCACAAACTCATCCTCGGCATATATCTCATTTCAAAACACCAACTCTACATGACAAAGCCATGATTTTCACTCAGTCAGTGAGTGTTAATCTGAAGCATTTTTCCTATGGATGAACCGCAGGCCCTTACTGTAACTTGGGTACTGTAGTGTTGATATCTTGCAGGCTTTTTCAGACAGCCAAAAACTTTTGGAGACATCAGTTCCCTCTGACATGCAGCAAAGAGCAAAGGGACTAGTGTTTTTTCATGTCTCTAAAGCCTATTCCCCAGCCAGCGCTTATGGAAATTGTTGTGGAATTATATCTAACGGGGTTTGAAGCTAGAGCGCTCTTACTCTGCAGTGGTTTGAAGGAGAAGGGAAAGATGGATGTCAAAACAATTCAAGTGTCCCCACTGTGAGGAAGGGGGCAGCCAAGGGAAGTTGCCAGTGGTGGAATGTACATTTCCTCAAGTACTGTACTTAAGTCCAATTTTGAGGTACTTGTACTTTACTTGAATATTTCCATTTTATGCTACCTCATGCTTCTACATTTGAGTGGCACATAATGTACTTTTTATTCCACTGCATTTATATGACAGCTGTAGTTACTGTTGATGTTTTACAAGATAAAATCAACAGATAAATCCTGATGTGTTATCATATGTCAAGATACCCAGAAGTATATGAAGTAGTTAAATTAGCTCCACCTTTACTAGCTGCAACTTTAAAGTAATGCTCCCACAGTAATGCGTCAATAATTATAATCCACTAATTCATACTGTATTATTCTGAAGTGCATCATTCAGTATAACTGCATACTTCTAGTACAAGAGTATTTCAACTCTGCAGTATTTCTACTTGTACTTAAAATTTCTGAATACTTCTTCCACCACTGGAAATCGCATTCCTCTTTGTGGCTCTGGAATATTTGTGCTCTAACTCAGATTGCCGAACATTATGTTATATTACATCATATTTTTGTCTGCCAATGGGAGTGTGTATTAGTTTGTGAGATATATTTATATATTTACATGTAAATTTTCTGTTAAAAGCCCAAACAAATAAAACATTTCCATCCATTTGCTGGTAAAAATAGATCTGTTTTGGCCAGCACAAAATGTTATGATCCGTAGCTATTGCACAGAATTGCACAGCTTCAATTTCATATTAACACTCCTGTTTGGTTTACTTCAAAAAGGTAGAGTCAGTGCGGCTTGCAAAGAATATTAAGAGTTAAATGCATAATTATAACTGCATATACTTTTTGTTCTACGGTAGCAAAGTCCTTGCACAGGTCATGCCAAGCTCTAGCTCTTTTCTATCCATATCTCAACAGGGGGTAGTGGTTTGACAGCTGAATGGGCATCTTGATTGGCTGGTGTCCACAGGGGTAAGCCCATTAAGAGGGGAAGAATGGCAGGGCGGCTGGGTCAAGCAGGATAGATGATAAGAAGAATAAAGTATGAAAGATTAAATAAGAATAGAAAAGAAACTTAAAAGGAAATGAAATTAGGTGAAATAGGGTATAATTATAAGAGGGCAGTAAAAGTACTGCTGCCTCACTGCAACAGACCCAGGTTCAGCCCTCACATGTTTCTGCAGAGACTTTAGCTTTTGTTTTTCTGCATTTGACTTTGCTCTGCCATCTTCAAGTGTGATAAACTCACTGCAGAGACATGCAAGAGCAGTACTGGGCAATGCATAATGTGCACATGTCTGTGTTTGAGTGTGTGTTACTTCATTAGCTTTAGCAATAATTAGGTGTCTGTACTGTATTGAATAACAGTACTGAGTTTATTAAAACCATAACCTGAATGTTTGACCTCTGCATAAAATGCTGTCTGATTGAGTTTTTAAAATGTGACCGACTCATATTAATTGTTACTGTTGTATTTTAATGATAAAATAAAGTCTGTAAATGGGCTAAGGTTGATCAAGATTAAGCTGAACAAGTTTCAACACCCATTTAGCTGTTAGCATTTGAGTATGAGCTCGTAAGAGTGATCACATAAATGACTAAAAACACTTTTTTAAACATTAAACCCACTGATGAGAAACTTCTCAAGGCGAGGCTGCTCGTCTCTTCTCATCACTGGATACACTGCAGACACACAGCTGATGGAGGTCATATTATACAGAGCAATATTAGATTTATCTCTGTGAATAATTGTTAATGTTACTTATGAAAGAGAAGCTAAAATGAGGGTGACGAGAGTGCTGAGCTTTCAGGCTAATAACCCTGTCAAGCACATCATGTTTAGGAAAGTAGTTTAAAAACACGTACACAAAGGGCAGCCTTTTACTACAAACTGCCATTAGAAACTGAGTACAATTAGCTGATAATTAGCCTGATCAGCCACCATCAGTAATCAATACAAACACGCATTATTAGACTGTAAACCATTAATCTCACCAACACTGTGGTCCATGAGTGTCGGACAACCTTATCATACTTTCGCAGTTACCTGTTCTTTCTGTGGTGTGTCCTTTTTGGATTTTAACACAGGACGCATACGGATCAACATCACTGTAAATTAAATATTCCTGACTGCTGTATAAAGATAAGTGGAAAGTCAGATGTCACAGCGACTTATAAACTCTGTGCGGTCGTAGTTAGCTAACACTATGCAGCAGTACGCCTGTAAACTTTCAAACAGTGTTTAGCTGCATGTGCTTATTATGAAACGTTCATTGTTCGCTAGCGAGTGTGAGAAATAGTGCGCTACTGTTGTTGACCAGCATGATGACAGAGACAACTTTAGTTTATTTGCTGCGTCGCATGTAGTTTGAAATGAGCAAATCTGCAGCCACCAGCTGCCAATGCTGAGAATTTGAGTCTTTTTTTGTCTTTTTCAAGATTTTTGGAGGACTTCTAGTTCCTAAATGGGGGCCATATGCCAGTTTAATAATTTAATAACTAATGCACAACAGCTCACTTTGTGAATCCACAAAAGCTATCTTCCACTTGTTTTCACATAATCTGCCCATCATTGTATTCCTCAAGGACATTAGAGCTAAGAGTGTTGGCTCTGTGGTTTTCTGGCCTTTGGATAGACATCTTCATGTTCACAAATACTGAACAGAACATCCTGTTGTGGGAACTATAAACCATACTGAGTTCTCAAATGGAGTGGTTTTCTATTTGAAAACATTATGACTTTAGCCAGTTTAGCTAGTATTTAATATGCACAGACAGGCATGTGGTGCTAAATAGCACGCTTTTCTGCTTCATCAGTGCAATCTTTAGCCTGCAGCTTCTGCCTGCTTGTCTGCCTGCCTAATGCCTGGAGTGGGGCAGCCTGCTGTGCAATGAGAGCCTCTCACTGCACAGTGATTTCTGCGGTGTCAAATATAATTCAGCATCCTTTATTAATATACCATAAGCTTTTAAACTCACTCGATTGATTACTGTATATATATATATCTGTATATATACGCATTGTGTGTCTGTGTGTGTGGTGTAAATCTGTTCTCTCTTCCAGGTTGCGCCTTTGTCAAGTTCTCCACACATACTGAGGCTCAGTCTGCAATCAGTGCCCTCCACGGCAGCCAGACCATGCCAGTGAGTACAGCTCTCTCCTTCACATACAAACCACATAAACATATACACACGCACCGAGCAACACCCATCGCTTGGTCTCACTACAGTACGTGCAGTCCACCGCTCTTGATTAAGAACTGTAAACTCACAGTTTTGAACTTTGCCCTCAACTTTCAGGTTTTAATCAGTTTACAGAGAAGTGCAGCCATCCTCATAAACATCCCAGCTTCAAAACCAGATCCAACCAGAAATAACCTTCTGTCTCTTTAATTAACATGGTGCTTTTTTTTTTAAATAATCCAAATCTAATTTCCAGATAAAACTGTTTAGAATGATAATTGAATTTTGGGTGACTCATCAATCAGTAGTTCTGCTCGCATAATCAGTGAATATAACTCTTGTGTGAGATTACATTTGCTTGTTATGTAAGCACACTGTGTCCTCTGAATTCTCTCTGTATTGGATTTACTATGAGCGCAGAAGCTGTTCTGCTCATTTGTATGTGTCTCATGTTTAGTCATGGTCCCTGTATACCTGATGGTGTCAAAATAAAAGCGACTTACTCTGCACTCCAAACCTGAATAGAGTTATTCTCCGTGACATCCGGCAGGCGGACAGAGAGTCACGTCCCATATTATACAGTGGCTTCAAGTATACTCTGCTTTTATCCTCATTTTTGTTTCGGGAACTCTCGCCTCAGAGAAGCAGGGACCCTGAACTCTCTGCCACCCTATCTCACAGATGTTACGTTTCACTGTATGATTTCATTATTAATGGTTGCCAATGTGTGGCTCAAGAGAGGAAAGGAGAGAGTAGCAATGGAAGCCAGCTGTGCCATTTTGGCGCAACCTCTGAGTCAATCTAAGTGCAAATGACTGCAGGTCATGAGGAAAGACTCTGGATGTCCATTCTCCATAGATACCCTCCTTCTCTGTTGCTCCATCCCCCTATCTTTGCTAGCTCTCTGCCCTCACTCGTCTCTCTTTGGCAGCCTCTTGGGATATTAGGCAATAGACTTGTTTACTCCACCTTTCACCACATTGGCTACTGAATTATTCATCTAACTATAAGCAGGGGGCAGAGGGAAAGGGAGGAAGAGTTGGAGAGCGAGTGAGAGACAGTGAGAGAGGGAGGGAGAATGAGTGAATGGACAGGATTTATACCTCCTGCTCTGGTAAATTGATTATAGAAATCTGATCAGCATCTCATATCCTGTGGTTGCTGGAGGAGAGGGCACAGTGTGCCTGCCTCGCTGAGATTAGCGGACCACCGGTGGACCATTACGCCTCAGCAGGACGGTGCTATTCAGAGCAAAGTGTCCATCAATGTAGTAAAGATCCAGGAAAAACCTTGGACCATACATCCTGTGTCCATTTGAGTTCATGCTGATTGCGGTTGAGTCACAGCTGTAAAAAGAAGTCATGTACAAGAATATTGATGGAATGAATCTCATTCCTACTCCTCTCTGTGGTAATAGAAATATTTAACTGTCCTAATCAACTAAGACAAACTGAGCCAGCATATGTATATATGTATGTGCATGTTTACTGCCCAACCAAGGACGTAGCTGTAGCAGACTCAGCAAGATGACCGTGAATGAAGCCCAGCCAATAGCATCGCTAGCTGAGGTGTTGCAGTGCACCGAATATTAACACTGTGACTAACTACAGCAGTTTGATAGATCTACTGCCAACCCCCCAAAGCATGAAGACTGGCGTCTTAGAGTTTATCAGTGTGCGCACACACGCACACATGAATACATGTGTGTGCATACATAAACATCTACAAACAGAAGCACTTTGTGGCTAGCACATTTACATGAGCAAACACATGCACGCACACACATACTCTTTCTATATTGCTCCTCTCTGTGTTTCACTGTCACATGCTCGTACAGCCACAGGCTAGGGTCAAAGGCTCCCTGACTGATCTTATTTTCCAGCTCGGAGGACTTGAGTTGAATACATTCGTGTTATTCATGTAGAGCGGGAGTGGGCATTTTGTATGTATTGTATGTGTGAGTTGAGGAGGAAGGAGAAAATCAGCATGGAGTGTGTTGCGTCTATGTGGAGAGTGCGTATGCATGTACATGAATGATGATCATTGCATGCAGAAAATACACTTTGTGTTTGCATCCATGTGTGGGAGCATACACAGTGTACATCCATGTGTTCATCTGTGTACATTTGTGATGGACACCAAATGAAAAATGATCTGCCAATAGCTAACTACGACATAATGTCACCATATGAGCGATGATGGCGAGATACTGTAAGTGTATGAATTATAGGAGTGCATCAGCAGGTCACATACAAGACCTTGGCTGGATCTCCATCACACCCTAACCCCTCATATTTCAGGCATGTAGACCTCCGCCTCCTATACACACCACCCCCTTCCCTCAGCCTCTCTCAGCTATCACACACACACACACACACACACAGACACACACACACACAGACACACACAGACACTGCCACAGTTCAGGATATGAGTGGCTCAATTAAACATTTAAACGCTAGAGCTGTAGAGCAAATTGCTGGGATTCAGCAGGGCCGTGTAGGAAGTAAGTCCCGGGACAGAATTACAGCGAGACGAGGGGGGTTGCGGGTCAGGTCCGTAGAGCCGTGCTGATTTTTTCGCTCCGTATCCGCGTCGGCTCAGCCTGGGTTTGAGGCTGTTTCAGCTGACACAGGGACTGAGATAGAAACACAGGAGCAGCATGATGGAAGGATAAGAGCAGAACAAAGGAAAGCAAACGAGGTAAAGTTTTCATAGAAGAGAGAGCTGGATGATTGAGAGCGAAGAGAGGAGAAAAGATGGTTATAAAAAAGCAGCCAAATGTGATTCCCCAGTTGTTGGATCTTCTCTATTACTTCAGACAGAGAACGCACACATGCAAGTGCCATGAGTGTCAGGAATTGATACTCAACATGACACGCTGTTTTAATGTACAGATCGATATGTCACTGCCTTAACAATAATAAAGTTATCGGTGGAAAGGCAAAAAAAGCAGCAGACACGACAGCGTATAGTAAATGCTTGTGTCAGAAAACAGTGCTGATTTTATTGTGTATTCAATGAGATGCAGAGTTTTAATGTGAGTATTTCACAAGGATAATTACCGTGTTGCTACTCATTAAACAATGTTCTGCCTTTGTGTTTTTAACTTAGTGTTTATTGTTTAAGACCTGTTATTTTCCCCCACAAGTATTTCTACCCAGGCAATTTACTGTCTAATAACCTAATAGATTACAGTCATCCATTATTTTACCAGCCAAGGTCAAAAAAGATGTGTATTTATATGAATGCCTTATTAGGACAGTAGTATCATATAAAGGACATAACTGGTCAGCTGTGTACAGCAGCACCTATCTGTATATGCAGCATCGATATAGCACTTAGTTTTCAAATCATCAGTGTCTTCAGGGAGAATTGTTTTACATAAAGGTATGTGAAATTCACCATATCCTCAAAACAATGTCAAATTTGGTCCAGATGAGCAGTACACTCTGTGTACGCATGTTCCTGAGGGAAACCCTCTGGTCACATTAATTTTTAATATTTAGTTAAAAAAAAAAAAACTTCTTGAATATAAAATAGTTTTTTAAATCTGTGCTGGGGAAAGTAGAGGAGAAGGTGATGCCATACAGCCCAAACACTGAAAAAGTTGACGCAGTGTAAAACATAATTATAAAACAGATTGTGATGATTTACAAATCCCTGTTGACATGCATGGAAAACAGTACAAAGACAATGTATTTACTGTTGTGCCTCAACAACATGTTTCAGACAAATTGGGACAGGAGCAACAAAAGATTGGAAAAGTTATGGAATGCTCCAAAAACACCTGTTTGGATCATTCCACAGGTAAACAGGTTCACTGGTAACAGGTGATAGTATCATTATTGGGCCTGAAAGGGGCGTCCTGGAAAGGCTCAGTCATTCACAAGCAAGGATGGAGCGAGGTTCACCACTTTGTGAACACATGACTGTACAAAGGATATGACTGCATGGGCTCAGGAGCACTTTGTAAAACCATTTAACACAAACATTTGTAAACAGTTTGCAAATGATTGCGATCTGTTTCTATTTATGTTTCTTTGTTGTGGCATTACATTCTGTGTCTATGGAGATTCTTGTTTATCATTAGTTTTAATTTTGTGATTGAAAGAGGCAGTTTTTATTTTGTTTGCAGTGATGAAAAAATCCCTGTTGTACAGACGTTTAACTCACATGTATCAGAAAGACGGGTTAAAATGGACTTGAATGGACTGAATAAGAGCATGACTACCCCATGCAGACTGGGACACCGTGAAGGACTTCACCATGTGACTCTTGAAACCAATAGAGCTATGTGCCAGTACAGGACATAAGATCAGTCTTCCTCCTTGCTTTACCCTGCACTATTGCAAGCCGGCATATGTTTGAAGTTAAAGAAGTGTGGAATATATAGCTGGGTGTGAAGCTTGGACAGACACCAAGCCTCCTTGGCAATGAGAAGGAACTATAAAGAGGCAGACTTTCCTTTTGGTTCCGAATCTCTGTGGTGTCTTTTTTTTTATCCCCCTGTTCAACTCCCCTTCCTTCAGCGGCTCTGTAGGCAGCTGGGAGCCGCCTGGTGGGGGGATTCTGCTCACACTTGGCAGCTTAAAAATTTAATGAGACTTTTACTTCACACTTCATCCTCCTCTCTTTATAGCAATGGAGATTCTGCTCACTGATATCTTGACAGGGCTAACTGGGCAAACCTGCGAGATAAACAAATGTGGCAACGGACGCTTAGCCGACAAGCCGTGTGATTCAGGTGTCCTAAAGAGATCCAGCAGGAGGGTGAAGTTTGTGTATAGACCTGCTCAAAAAAAGCTTTGCAGACAGTGGCACATACATGCAATACAACCAGACAGGTCAATTCACAATAAACCAAGTTTCTATTATTCCAGCAGACACACTCCAGTCTAGTGCTAGTTGGAAAAGAGGTTGACTGCAGTGTTCCAACTTAATATCCTCCGATTATAAAACCCAGCCTTCCCCAAAAATTAGAGAAGCAGAGCAGGAACACGCAGTTCTCATTACCAAAGAGGGTAGGCCTTTAATAGCTTTTTTTTTTTTTTTTTAACTGTGAGAGGGAGCTAAAATATTCAATATGCACTCGCACATCTCTTCTGTATTCCGGTCCTGCACTGCCCTGTCCTGGACTCTCCCAAAGTTAAGCCTCATAATAAAGTTAATGATGCAGATAGTAAAAAGCTGGACGGACACAACACACAACCCTAAACCTGCAACAGTGCCAAAGTGAACCAGACTGACTGAGCATAGTCTTGATATATGAAGTGTTGCTTAAGAGATTGTTTCCATCCTGTTTGTTGGAGAATCACACACAGCTCTCAATGACCGGGAAAAGTGTTGTTTCAGTGTGGCAGTAATACACTAAGAAGCACGACAATTAGTCACTCAGCTGGCCAGAGTCAGCCAGCTTGACAGTCTGACAGCCAGTTAGCCAACCATCTAGCCAACTCGCCTGGCAGTCAGTCAATCACTCAGCTAACTAGACTATCAGCCATTTAGTCAGACAGTCAACTAACCTAGCCACTCACCTACAATCCTTCAAACCTCTGATTCAACCAGAGAACAAGCCAGGAGTAGAGGGCTTGGGGGAATATTGAGACCAACGGGGGGAAAGAGAGAGGGTAAAATCCATATGCTACAGTCAAAAGATCTTGGTCTTGTTATCTGTAAATGTCTTTATTAGCAGAACTCCTAGGACCTCAGTCAGGGAATAATGCTAACAGAAGAAAATCAAAACATTAATGATTTATCTAATAATACAGCTAGCATTATAGTTGCCATTCACCATATAACTGCTTGCCTATAGTCCAACACAGCTCCTGCCAGGTTTCACCCAGATCCAACCAAACCCAGAAATACCCCTTCAGCCCTTTAACAGCCCCAACCTCACAACCTTCTATCCAGGCACTTCACCAGTCACCACTGTTATTGACAATCTTGCATCAATTTCAGGGGGCCTCTTATCGTGACTGACACACAACCTTTCTACACTGTCAGATCAGAGTAATATTTCGGCCTTTTATGTGGATCGATTGGCCAGTTTGGGGGCGCAGAGGGGAGGAGAGGCGGAGCACACAAAAGGTCAACTGTAGCGCTAAATCATTTGAAGATTCTTAATGAAGGGTGTGTGGCAGACACACCTGCAGTTTCATTATTGGGCTGCAGAAAGAGGTAATAGTGTTGATAAGGGGATGGATAGCCAGAGCCAAAGAACGGAAGAGGGAGGCTAAAACAGGAGGACAGGATGAGAAAGATTGCCTTAAAAAGCAACATTTTCTTTGAAGAACACTTTCACCAAGGTCAATAGGAATCACTGCCAATTGTAGCTCTTATTTCAAATGATTGTACATTGCACATCTTTAAACCTTAACTGTAGGAAGGAGCACCAAGGTTACATATGTACCGTTCCAGAGGGGATAAGCTGGGGAGAAATATAAAGTATTTATGTCATGCACAGCAAGGCTGCTTTGTCCCGAGTGACTTTGTACATATGTTAAACACTGATTGAAGGAACTGATGGTTTCTGTCTGCATGTCCTCCTACATTTTTATTCCTCACGCATCTCTTTTAGGTTCATGTTTACGTCTGCCAGCCACAGAATTCTCTGCAATAATACAAATGTGCAATGATGTTGCATCTAGAAAGACAAAAAAAAAACCAAATACCTCTGACATACAATTAGAGGAGCTCACCAGATATTGATGTTAACAGCGGTTGTTGTTGCTAATGAACATGGCATACTAAGAAATCAGAAATAATAACCAATAACATTCTTCGTGCCCTGTTATTTATTTAATTATAAGCCTTTTATTAGTGGCTGTCTCAAAGTGTGTAGTAAATCATTGCAATCAACAGTCACATCAGCAAATTCCTGAAGTGGCTCAAAGACTTTTGGGGCAATAGAGGATGAGATGCTGCAAGACCGTGATCCTGCTGTTGACTGACTGAGTGTTTTCGTGAAAGGTGCTTGCAGTAAAGCAGGGTTAAGTATCCGTGCTCTTTTCACTCTGATTTTCTCTTCTCTCTACCCCCTCAGGGTGCTTCCTCCAGCTTGGTGGTCAAGTTTGCCGACACAGACAAGGAGCGCACCATCAGACGTATGCAGCAGATGGTTGGGCAGTTTGGCATCTTTAACCCAGCCATCGCCCTTCCCTTCAGCACCTACAGCTCTTACGCACATGCGGTGAGTTGGAAAAGACACATGGAGCACACACAGAACTAGTCATATTGAAACACTTTAAGGGATGTTGGGATACTGCTACCTCACGTTTTTTCCATAAAGTCCTTGCAGCTGCTATAATCACACTCAAATGAGAATTTGTAATATTAATAATGGACATGTATGTGAAAGGTGTTTCAGCATCTGTCACCTCATTGTTCTGTTTTTATTGGCCGCAACTTCACTGTCTTAGTCATGACTCAGAGCATCATTTTAAGCCACAGTAGACAGCGTTTTTCAACAGTAAGCTCTAAAAACCGACTAGGACTGCCCACTAATAGTCGACCAAACCGTTGGTTGAGGAGAAGAGTCTCAGTCGACAGAGTTTTAGTTAGTTGGTTGGTCACAGGGAAAAATACCCACATCTGACTCTTCCTGTGAGCTCAGAGCACCGGTGGAGTGTTGGTGTTTACATTGCGAGCACAGGAGCTTTGAACCGCCGGGAGGAGGAGGTTTTCAGGCTAGGAGCAGGGTGGGGGAGCCAGTGGGGAATGCAAGTATGCAATACTGGAAGAGGGAGCAGTAGAACCAGGCTCAGCAGCCTCCCAGTGAACACAGCCAAACCGAGACTGAACACAGCCTCCGAGACCAGTGGAGTCCAGTTTGATGACTGGGAATACTGCCACGAGGTGATTTACAGGAGCTCTAACCGGGATGACGACGAAGACACAGCTGGTTCAGGCATGAAGCGGGAGAGGATTTTGTAGAAAGTTAATTTGTAAGTACTGTATACATCATCCGTTGTGTCCCCCAGGACTTTGTGGAATGCATCATCAGTGGCCAGAAACGCTCTAAATGAATGCTAATTTTGCTCCATATAAGCTAATGTTAGCGAAGAAGTTTGTCATATCAACCTAAAAGGTAATATGTGATTGTTGAGTTTACAGCTTGTTTCTGCTGCCCCTAGGTGGGCAAAAAATGTTATTCTGGATGTACGTGCAAAGTCTCATATGTTTTATTCCTCCAACCAAATTTGATGTAGCCAGTATGTTTATAGCCATCATGTGTTTCTGTAGAATTTAACTACACAGCTCATACAATCAGAATCAGAGTTGTGGATTTTGACAAGTATTTGGATTTTGTTGTGACTGCAGCAAGTGATGCTGTCCCAATGTTTGCTAATTAGTACCGAACACATCATTTTTGTTTGACTTGTAATCCCCTTCGGGTAGTTCAGTGTATCGCCGAATTGGGACCACTGATGTGTTAGAATTCACATCACACATGGGACACACAGTTTAACTCTGTTTTTTCCCCTTCAGCTTGGCTGTAATTTGGTCCAAATAAACATCAGATCCCCTCACACATCTGCCACTGAAATCTGTATTTTATGCCTTTTCGAGTAATTTTAGCGCACAGAGGCAGTTTTTGTTGTTTCTGTGTATCTACTCGGTAGACACTGTCGTAAGTGAAAATTAGCTCGCCAACACTATCATCACTTCCATCAGCACCACTTCTTCCTCCTCTCCTGCTCTTAAGCAGTGCTGCTATGCCATTACATTCAGGCTTTCACTACACACAGCACGTAGCCACACACACATTTAGTTAGCTTGTACCCTCCAACCCCTTCATCAGCTTCCCTCTGCCCTCCTACCCCCCCTCACCATACCCCCCCTCAGGGCATGGCACCATACACACACAGCAGACCCCCGGCTCTTTGATGAGTTCAGACAGCCTATGCAGCCCCTCTACCCTCCATCCCACTACTTCTCTACCCTTCCCCTCTCCCTCCCACTGTCCCTCCCTCTGGGCCCATGAGATGCTTCAGGGGCCACAGTTGACTCAGAATATTCCATGGGCAACTTATCTGCACACAAACTTTCTTCTTCCCCGCTGAGGCAGAGCACACACACGTGCACACACATGCACACTCGCGCACAAACCTACTTGAAGCAAGCTAAAATGAATTTAAGAAGCGCTTTCCATCCAGCGCTGGGATAAAAATCTGGGCCCCTGTCACAACACACTGCATAAATACACATCCGCAGAGTATTTATTTACAGAGAAGGAGGAACACAAATTCATTTTTTCCTGTACTTATTTGGATGTCAAAGTTATATATTTTTTTCCTGTTTCTAAATGCCTGGATTAATTGTTGATGTTAGCCAGGTCTTGGGGGCTTATCCATTTCCCTCATTTTCACATCACAGCCATGGGACCCAGTGTGAAATGTGCAAATTGACCATCCCAGAGTAATTGCGAGGCCATCTCTTGTGCTCTCACCAGTAAAACTCCCACCTTCATTACCATTCATGAAATGCAGCCCTTTCCCAGGAAATGTGGAGAAATGCAAATGTTTAAGGGGTGGTGGAGGCAGTGGCGGTCTGCGGGGAGACCATTGTGCCCCGTTCAGGTTGGCCATGACTCTTATTTACTGTGGCAGAGACCCGTGTCGACTCATACAGACGCACACAAGAGCGTACGCACTCACGCACTGCGCAGCAAATGCTCTTTCTCTCTCCCTCTCTCCCTCTCCCTTCTCTGATACACACATATAATATGACAAAGAGCAGGATGATGCTAGGAAATTGAGTTCCGTGTGAAAGTAACAAGGGCACGGGGGATACTTCAGCATTAGAGAGAATCAATTACCATTAAATCTAAAGGAGAAATTGCACGTATGTGGTTTCTCGACACAAAGATTATACAGCATGAATGATGTTAGTGAAGGTGAAATTCTCCTTGTATTAGTATTATGAATCACAGAGACTGTGGGTGCCATGTACCTGCATATAATGAATTTAGCAAAATAAAGCAAGTCGGTGGAGAAACTCTGAGGTAAGGCAACCTTGGAGATAAACTCACCCCAACTTTTGATAAAGTAATGAGTGCACAAGAGGCAGTAATGCATTTTCAGCGAGGCTCTTGTTTTCATATCTTCCTAAAGACTTATTTAATGAATCCAAATACTGGTTCGGACTGCTAGGTACGTAATAATGTGGAATAAAGGGAAATATTAGTTATCTTCAGTGTGGGTGTCCAGCTTGTGCAGTGGTTATGATTACATTACAGTCATTGGTGCTAGCTGCATGCACGTAGTGTGCAGCCTTGATTCCCCTGTAGCCACCGGGAATGTGCTGAAGTGATACGATGAATGTTTCTTTGCGGCAAGATAAACTACACATATTCCCCCAAGACGAAAAACCTGCAGTGACAGAAAAAAGACTTTATCTCCAAAGACACACTACATGTTCGCCCACTCTCCATATACACTGGCCAAGAGAAGAGGAGGTGGCACAGTATAGAATACAGACGTGGGGAGAGATGGTATATATAGCTATAACCAGGGAGTACAGTAAATGGTAAATTCAAAGAGCTACCTCTCCACTACAGCAGTGGATAGGATTATAGAGTTGAGCTGACAGCCAGTAAATTGGATTTTAGTCAAACCAGAAGAAGGAGGGGGCTCTGAACACAAATTGGAGGGGTACAACACTGACAACATATGCCAAAAATGAGAAATGTGCCATTTTCACGATAGACACAGACACTGGTGTGCTCTGACAGGAGACATCCTATTTGCAAAAAGGTGATTTCATAAAACACAAGCCGAAGGAGAGCGAGAGAGTGAGATCCCATGTTTCATTCCAGTGTTAGTAGTGAGTGATAATAGTTCTCCCATGAATCGCTGAATGGAAGCAATAAAACCAGCTTTTATTACCTTTTGTATCTCCCATTCACGACACAAACATCATATTTGTACACGATTAGATATGATTCAAGTCACTTTTCTTCCTCTGTCATCTAAAGCCGTGTCTCTCTGTGAAGACAGCCATTTTAGCTTCCCTTGGTCTCTTCAGGTGGAGGACTACATGCTGGGTCAGAGGACACGAGACAAGTTTTAGATTTAAAGGCACCTCCAGCACCATGCCCCCACTGCCTCCCTAAAAGATGCATTAGACTGAGTATGATAGATAAATGAGAGGAGAGAAAATGGTTTAACTTGGTGCTAATAGTGACAATGTGTGGGTGGATGTGAGGGAGGATCGCGACTGTAAACTCACATTAGGAAACATCTCCCCCTGTTGGAGGGACTCACATTCAAATCGAGCCGTTTGCAACACAGCACACATGAGAAATGATGGTAACACATTACTGCATGATTTGGCTGTGCCGTAAACTGCCTGCACACATATACACACAAGCGTGTGTGTGACCTGGTTAGCTGTATTATGATTGTGAGGACTAGCCCTGCACGTACACACATGTACGCACATAACAAAGTGCATCGGATGAAAAAACCTATTAAAATCTTTCTGTGGAAATACAGCCTGCTAGCACGGGGGTAACAAATGAGGCCCTTGAGCTTCAGTCTTCTGTCTTCTGTCTCTTAGTTCACCTCATTGACCTACTGTCTCCCTCTCTCCCTCATTTTTTCAACCTTCTTCACCCTCTCTCTCCCTCTCTTTGTCTCTCTCTCGCCTCCCTCTCCCTCCGTCCCCAGCTGGTTGGGCTATAAGGGGTCACATGTGACAGTGCTGAGAGTCAGTGAGTCACAGAGCAGCGCTACAGAGATAATTGCCATGTGATAAAGAGGTGATTGCCTGCTGGCACCAGGGGAGAGTAATGCCATCAGGTTGCAATAAAAAAGCAGATGTCTGACACTAAATGAATGCTGCTGGAGCCCGGGCAACTTTCTTTGCTCCCTTTCATCTCACGCGCTTCTCTTTTGTCCCCCTTGTTTCTGTCTGCCTTTTCTTCCCTCCTCCTTTCTTTTCAAGAGGAAGCAGAAAAGGTTGTGTCTGTGATGATGAAGACTCAGTTCTGCTCATTCTCCACCAGAGCCATTTGCTATCTATTGGGTCGGGCATAAATAAAGAAATGGGAATGGCTTTTGAATATAATGCCTTTGAAATTTTGAAGAAGAAGGAAAAAGCATATGCATACAAAAAGTAAAATGGAACGACTTTGAATATCTCTGTCAACATAACTACTCTGCTTTCTGCTCTTTTTTTTTTTTTTTTTTTTTTATCGGAGCCCGTTTGTACTAACCATTGCATTCCAACATAATTACATGCTTGGGGTTCCAATTTGCTGCATTTTAATTTGGAACGAAGCATCAATGAATGCCGGAGTTGTTATCCATGACAATCTGACGGATGGCATTAAGGACTACATTATCTAAGACATGCACTGGGAGAGAGACTAGTATTCTAGAGTCGCTAGTATTCACTCCCACTCCATTACTTCTTCTTCCAGGCCTGTAGCTTGTATAAGGCCCACAACGAATAGGTTGCAAGCTTATTAGAATCAGCCCCAAGTCCCCAGTCCTCTCTGAAAGCAGTGAGCAGAGCCCAGTCAGTGGTGTGACAGTGTTTATTCTGTAATACCAGCCCAGTCAGACCCTTCATCCTGAAGTCCAACCCTATTCACATCCTAATAGGGGGGGCAGTCACAGCATTGCCAAAGCAAGGGAGCCCCAGATCCTCGAGACCTCTTTGTTTGTTTCTGTGTCATTGCTTTTGTTTAGTTTCTTGTTCCCTTGCTGTCTTTTGCCGCTATGGCCCCTTAAAGGCTCAATTCATCTTATTTGGAAAGGAATGGATGATCCCCATTTGTCACATTGAAATTATGCAAATGACAAAAGGAGTTAATAGATAGCAGTGGCGAGGCATGTGGCTAATGGATGAGATGCCAGCGCTGGGCATTCTACAGCGGGACAGCCGCTTTCTGGTTACCTGACAGGGGCACTGAGGGAAAATAATTGGCTTTTCCGTTGCAGGGTCCCCATGCAAATGCAAGCAGAGTGGCATTCTATACCTCCACTGTCTCACAACATCGTCATTAGCATTAGTGCCAGTGGCAGACAAGTTTGATTTCTGCTTATACGAGTCATTCTCAGGCCACGGCCATCAGCAGCTCCCCTGACACATAGCAGCTATGCAGTATTAAACAGATGCCGAGACAGGGCCGAGACATTGGTCCAGCAGTGTTTGTATTCCTATACCATCCAGGTCACATGGCTACATAGCCAGCAAAAGATTGTTGATTTCCTTGATTGAGCCACTGGTTCACAGGATGCAAAAGCCTTGTAAAATGATGGATTTTCTTCTGAATTAAGCATTCAGCATGTTGTTTTCCCAAGGAGAATTTAAGCTGAGTGCGGAAACTCAAATGGTCTCCATCGCTCTTCATGCATGTGGTGTGTACATGTGTACGTGTGTGTGTGTGTGTGTGAGTGCAGTGCAGTGCAGGGCAGCGGTGCATGTGAGCACGTCCTGTGCATATGAATAAACACTCTGTGGGGCTGCATTTGAGGGAAAATAGATTCAGCTCTCACTTCTCGGTTGATGCTAAGTAGAAATGCAGAGTGAATGAAAGACTGCTGATTTTATCTCTTTGTGGGGTTATCCAATGGGGGAAAATCAACTGTCACTGCAATTTTCTCACTAACATACTGTACTGCTAAGTGGTCTGGAATCTGAGTTGCTACCTACACCTGCTTTAAAATATCGTTGTAAGGACTCAGAGTGCAGTTCTACCTACCAAAGAACACAATGTTGTTTGGCAGAAGTATGTCTCTGAAACAACTTTTCAGTGGCAAAGACTGTGGTCATTTAGTGAAGGACCAACCCTGAATGCATTCTCTTTGCAGCATACCTTCAGTTCTGACAAAAACAGCCCAGAGACAGGCCTAGTGGTTTACAACTGAATTATAAAACAAAGCAAATTCTGGACTGTGGGTGAGTGTCAGGCTACAAGCAGCAATCATTACAAATACATCACAAAAATTAGAAATGAGTCCGGGGAAAAACAGAAGAGAGTATGAGACATCTGTAGGATTGCTATATAGCCAAATGGAGTGTTGTGAAGTTTGACAATTGTAAGGAAAAAGCATTGCAACACTTCTGCAAACTTTGCCTGTTCCCTGAAGACAGAGATAATGTGCACATGTCAATGCCTTGATTTGTATGAGCCCAACAGACAGCTATTAAATCGTTTCTGCAGCTGGTGACAGGCTTCCTGCTGGGAGGATAGACAGATTCACTAAACATAGGTTGACAGGCTTCTTTTTTCTTCCTTTTCTTTTATTCCGCTCTACTTTCTCTGTACTTCCCATGCACTATCCATCCATCAACCTCTACATACATCCCTCCCTCCGTTCTACCCTTGCTATGTTTCTCGCTCTCTTGCTCCCCTTCTCTCGCCTTTGTCTGACTCCTTCCCAACTTACTATATTTTTCATTACCATCTGTCCTCCCCTCACCTCTCTCGCACCCCGTTCTCCCTCCTGCTCTCTTGCACACACCCCATCCAACCCCCCTTTCCTCCACCCATCTCTCCGTGTCCCTCTTCTTTAGCTCATGCAGCAGCAGGCAGCCATCATGGCAGCAAGCCACGGAGGTTACCTCACGCCTAGCGTGGCTTTTCCCGCCACACAGATCCACCAGATGGGGGCGCTCAACATCAACAGCCTCCCACCCACCCCCATGACCCCGGTGTCGGGTGAGTTTCATCAAACCCTGGGTGAGCACTTAGTTTCATTCCCTTTCCTCTTGTGAGTGTGGCTGAGTGTATGTATGTGTGTTTGTGGATGGAGGGTGATGCAACAAGCAAGGTCTCTTGTATGCTTGTGCTAATGTCTTACTGTTAGTGTGTGGAGGTTTCATGTGGGTGGGTGTGTGTATTTGTACATGCCAGTGAGCTTGTTGTAGGTCAACTTGTGTTTTTACTAATGTATATATGAATATTTGCATGTGCGTGTGTGTGTTTACACAGCGTGAGACTAAAAAAAAAAAAAAGAGCTGCAGCAAGGCCAAGAGAAAGGATGCCTGCTTATTGGTAATCCAAAATTATGCCACTGGAGAGAAAGAGAGACTAATATGGAAAAAAATGCATTCAATAGGATTTGCATGTTTATGTTGCTTGTGAATGCAGAAGATATTTGGGGATGGGAGCAGCAGAATAAGGAATGTCAATAAGTAAGTTTACAGAATAGGGGCTAATTTCCCTGTAGTATTTTGACCTTGTGCTTTGAAGCACTTGTGCATGATCTGCATGCAGTTGGTTTTGTTTTCCATAACAAACACCTCCTATGCAGATACATTAGAGAGGAAAAGGAAGGACTTTGAAATACCTACCCACTGCATCACATTTGCTTATTCAGCAGTGCTTCATTTTCCTTGAGACAGAGGAAACTTCAAGATTCTCTGCTCAACAAAAGCATGAGCCGAAATAAATAATACAGTAACCAAGTCTTTGTTGTGCCTCGCTCACCTACTTTGTCAACACTGCAGTATTGAGTTTTTAAGGTGATGACTTTGGTAACTTTAAACCAATCAGTGTGTGTGTGTGTGTGTGTGTGTGTGTGTGTGTGTGTGTGTGTGTGTGTGTGTGAGAGAGAGAGAGAGAGAGAGAGAGAACCGCCATCAGTGCAACAAGGCCTATTTTAGATTTTCTTTATAGCCATCATAGGAATTCAGTTTCATTCTACAAACTTGCTGCGCTATATCAAATTCTCTCTGCACTGTGGTTCCTGTGGGGAAGAAAAATATTCTCTTAAGTTGGTATTCTGTTCACTTCTTCATCCACAGACACAAAGAACGGACAGCTTTATTGTACAAATCCTGTTTGGTGCTGGTTTACTTACAGTAATTCACGACGGTCTGTTGAATTAAAATAAACAGGACAGACAGCACATCAAGTGTGGAAATCAATGCTACGGCGCTCTTATTAATCACACACGTCTCCACGCCAAGCCAAATAAACACATGTACATACAGCGAGATGATGGAACATGCCAGTTGGACACACATGCTGTATGTGTACAGTACATCTGCAATAATTTTCAACATCGGGCAATATATCTAGAGAGGAGGCCCATTTGTCAAATATTCACGTTGATGTTTTCAGTGCAAAGTGTGCACTTTTGGGCGGGCATAATCAATCAAAGACAGTGATTAAAAGTGGAGCTCAGTCTTGCTGAGAAGCCTCTTATTTTGACACCTAAAGCACTGACAGTATGGCAATTCAGATCTTTGCGCTCTGCATGCATACCTGTATTCTACAGCACAATAGTGCTGATGAAAGATTGTGCAACTGTATAGCAAGATGCTCAGCTTGTGTGTTTGTGTTTGGGTCTGATGGTATTGTTTGTGCTGTTTTTGTATCTCCTTTGAAATGTAGCCTCTCAGAAGCCAAGATTAGTGCCTTACTCTACATGAAATATCACAGTATTTTGTTAGATATTCTGTAAAAGCCCAAGTACTTATGTAAAGGCAATTTTGTATCAATTGGCGAGACCAGGAGCTAACAATTTTGGCTTTTATCAAAGAAAAAAATATGTGCTTCTGATTCAGAGACAGAGGAGAGCGAAAGCAAGAGGAGTGCCACAAAGTCTGTGAATCAGATTTGTGTGAAGCGGTGCCATTTATCTGCTTTCGGACATGCTTCTGTGTACGCTACAGTCGACTGATCACCTTTTATTATTGAATGTAATATATTATTAATCCTTGAGAGAAAGCATGCCTTTCGTTTTCAAGGACTGTCATAAACATGAAATGGTTTATTTCCCCATTCTTCATTCATTAATTTGAGTGTGGCTGCCAGCAGCTGCAGGAGTGGTAGTCTAGCTTGCTGCTTTGGTATACACAGCTATTTTCTCTCTCCCTTTTCACACTTGTGGCTATGACTTATTTAGAGTTCATTGAAGGAATACATAACATTACTGGCAAGGCTGTCTGTATAAGTAGGCCAAGAGACTCTGACACTACTGAGAGACTGTAGGATGTCTGCCACGAGTCAGTGGAATAATTCATTGTAATATCAGAATCTGTTTTTAGGGTCTGGGAGCAGAGTGCTTCTGTGCTTCGACGGAGGTGTAATTTATGCATTAAGTTGTCTCATCAACCAAATTAGAAGTCTAAACAAATCCATAAATTCTGGCATTTGCCAGCTGTGTCAAATGTACAAAAGCGTAAAAGGTAGAAAGGTTAATGTCCCCATTCCTTACAAAATGAGAGCAGTTGCCTGTTGATGGCTAGACTACCTCCAAATTACACACACTGCATTAACATAAAGCTCGAATAGTAGCTTAGTCAATGAAAAATCCTGCCTGATCTTGAGGTGTGTGGCATTAATCTTTTATTCAAATGATCAGTATAACCTTTGCAACATAAGAAATCTTGTTTGTGACAGCAAGTCGAAGTACAAGAGGCTCAGAGGTTAAGGGTGTTACTCAGAAAACAATGAGACATCCATTTGATCAACAGATGCAAAGCATTTAAGCTTGATGGTGCATAAGCCGTTTGCCAGATGGTTCAGCTGATTAGAGCATGTATCCTTACAATGATGCATGATGATGCTTTTTGAAAATAATGTTCACCAGGTGCCGCTCCCTGAGCACTGCAGAAGAAATAAAAGTTAAACAAAACAAGGGAGAGAGAGGCAGAGCTGGAGTAACAGGAAGAGAGAGACGGGTAGATGAAGAGGGTGAGGGAGGAGAGGAAGGGGGAAATGGAGAGAGATTCGGATCCTGCACAACACATAGTGTCAAGGAGGCTTTGTTAGAATGTGAGAAGTGTGTAATCAAAGTCCCTCTAATGTTCTGTTGCATGGTGCTGCTCTACACTGAAGATGTACATGCACAAGTACATATTACACAAAATATACTGCAGATGCTCCACAGCCAGAGACCACCCACTCACAAGCAGGCTGGATGTGCCACAACACCCCCGCTGGATTTGAGCATGGTTACACCATTAGTGCAGAGCACTTCCATGGTGACAAACACCATGAAACTAATGAGCTGTTTGACAGAGTGATCTTTCTCAATATGTGCACCTGTCCTCGAAGATGCGCACATACATGATATACAGATATGTTATATTTAATGGCTTCTAATAAAAACAAATGCTAAGGGCAGGTAATGATAGAAGTTAACTTACCAAAAACAAAGTAGCAAAAAAACACAGCGCCGCATCAGTACTGAATTCATAGATTTACTGCTATGAGTGACGCATCGCATCAAAACTATTTGTAACAAAACCTCGTTCAGTAGTGTGTTCAGAGGTGGATGAAACAGCTGGAGACAGAAATACTTGTGTGTCTTATTTGATGGTGTGACCTCTCCATCTCAAACTGTGAAAATGCATTCACTGTAGTTGCTTTCTTTAAGACTTTACTCTTCCCAAGATTACTTTTACAATCATTTTATCTTCAGGGGCAAACAGTTGCACAAAGGGACATTATCCCTCTGATACAAATTTTCCCCCTTTCAGCTTAAATCAGGCTTATTGCATCAGAATCATAACAAATGCCCAGAGCAGAGTGAACAGCTCTGTGGCAGCAAAAGGTATCCATATTCCTGGTGCGTGCAAGTGCAGCCACTGCTACTGGCGGGACCAAATCTGTTTCGTGTAAGCAGAACAGAGCCCCGCACGAGCAGCAGAGCTTCACACGCTGCCCAGCTCGTCTGCTCAGGGATCTGATGTCTGGCCCATGGTCGGTGGGTTGTATGTACAAGCACCAGAGGCCTCGTTGTTTGGAAATTTGTTTTTTGGTATTTTGCCTCATTTTGTATTTAATACTGGTGGCTCCAGTTTCAGATTCACAAGATAAATCACTAAACATTATTACTTAATTGTTGTGGTGGTGTTGAGTGGTACAGGGCCTTTGTTGGGGGGGTCCAGTGGTTGGTGTGCATCTCATACAAGACCTTAACAGCAGGAAAAACACTGTAGATTGCAGCTTGACTCTTTATGTTCAGTTTAGTTGCAACCCTCCTCACATCTCCCATTTTCAGGCCTGCCCTGATGGAGATGATGATTAGTTGTTTGGAGCTTGACAGTTTGCTATTCATTGTTACTCCCAGAAGGCTGAGCACTTCAGTAGACGCTGGCTGGTAATCACTGAAGTTTAGTTCTAGCTTTGATTGAATGTCTTCTCAAGAACATTATGGACTTTGTGTTTAATAATTCTTTCTTTCTTTCTTTTTTTTTTTTCAAAGTTTTTATCTGTTCACTTCAGCCTTCAGTCAGACACATTACGTGGCTGGACAGAGTGGCGTCATCGGCATACAAGCAGATTCTCACAGACATTAACAAGTGTAGATTATAAACAAGACATCACTAGATTTAACTGATTACTTGATGCAGCAATGCTACTTAACTCAAGCAGAAATCCCTCAGTACAGGACTGCACATCATTGGTCTGTGTAATGATGGCAACAAGTGTTCAATTAAAAGTTAAAATCCCTGAAAACCTGACTTCAGATCTTTAGTGTATCCCTATAACATTAAATATTCATGACTAAATAAGGAAACCCAAAGTGAAGTGCAATTTATAGTGTTATTTATTAACTTGAAGATTAAATGTAAAATGCCTTTTAACCCCTTTTAGAGCACATCACCTCTTTAACAATGTATGCCAAGAAAATATTGAAAAATATATATATGTATTTTGTATTCTTATGTCAAAATCCAATCATGTTTTCTTCCTGTAAACAAAAATCGATGTGTGCTTACTATGCAACAACACATAACAACCACACTAAACCCAGCTCATATTCCCTATTAGGAGTTAAACAATCCAACATTTGGCGAATTCAGCTTCATAATGATGGGAAGAGCCTATTGATCCTTATTGAAGGATCAATAAGTGACACCACTATGAATGCTTGGCCACCACAAGCCAGTTATCCCTGTGGGTGAACCAAGCAATTTCAGCTAATAATATCATGACATCCACCCATCAATCAATCTTCAGCTTTTAATGATGCAGAGCTAAGATTCATTATTCAATTTTCATTAGCTTGTTAGCATCAGCAGGGTGTGTCTTTGGGTGTTTGCCACCTCAAACCTTGTTCCATTTCCCCTAAATATTGTGGTTAGAGGCCTGTTGGCTAGAATATATTCCCTTTTAGGAAAGTGGTATCTGTGACAGCTCCAGGTTATGCACTAGGCATTTTACAGTGCATGCTTCAGCAGCTACATGGAGCATGCAATGGGCTCTCGCTCCCTGATGGATACTGCTATCCCCTCGATGTACCGCAGGAACTAACCTTCCACCACCTGCAGTTTGAGGAGTATGTCTGCCTGCTCCAGCATCGAGGGTGATGAAGGTGTTGAATAGAGGCTCACATCCAACTCTGAATCACTTTAACTCCCCATGTTTGTTATGACACACCCACTCGACAGCGTTCAAATCATGTTTCACACGAAAATACGTCATTTCATATGGATTTAAGAGTTTAACAGTAAAAAACTAATCTACTCAGTCAGGACTGTGTAGGTGTGGTTGATCCGATTTGGATGACAGTGGCCTGGCAACCCACCAACTGTCGTCAGGTTCTGATGGCAGCAGATTGTGTGTTCACGTAGGAGTCCGTCACACGTGGTAAGAAGCTGATTGAGAAAATATGTTTCGGGGTGTTCAAGGGGAAGGACTCTATCCTACACTATTGGTAGGAATCGCACATTATGTAAGAAGAGACTGCGCCTCAATCACATTTAAAAATATATATTCATATGCAGTTAAATATGTATGAGACAATGAAACATTCATTTGGAAGTGCATGTACATTTTATTTGCTTCACATATTTATTTGCTGTCTAAGGGCAGTATTCAAAGTCGCACAGTTTTTCTTGGTATACCAACTGGCTTGTGAAAAAGGTGCCCTTCCCATATTCAGATTTATTATTCACACTTTAAGGACCAGACAGACATTCCCTCTTTGAGTCTAAATTCATCACATTTTAAATCAGTTAGATGAAAGCATCTGTTTTGAGTGCTTATTGCTCGCTCCAGCGAAAGGCAGTCCTTGTGCTGGTAATGACTGCACTCTCCAGTATGGGTATAGCATTCCTCGTTGATTTGAATGTATAATTAGCATAATAAATACTTCTGTCGAATGTGAAGACTTCTTTCGTGGAGCAATCATCGCAAGGAGCAAATCAACAGTTTTCCCCTCTTAGAAGCAGCCTGCAAGAATATGAATGTGAATTCTGCCTCCATAACATAAATATAGTCTATATGACATACACATATACATACTGTTTAGCAGTGCAGACTGCTTTCTCGCAGTAATAAGAGTGGAGAAGTGATAGTTAAGAGCTAGCTGTATAGAATATGTAATCTGCTCTCCCGTAGCTTTGCATTCACCCATGCCAGAGTGGGGAACAACATGTCATTATTACAGGCCAATACGCGCAGCACACACTGACAGCCACATGTATATCGGCATTCTTGTGTGTGCATTGTAAACAGGCTATGAATACAATTTCCCACAATGAAAGAACTGTATGTCCACTGAGGTATAAAATGAAAATGTCTTGTTATTTTCTCGTTCAGGATAGTAGGAAATATTTCCCAGTTTCAGCCGAGGAGAACGTTCTCAGGGTCTGGATGTTGGACCGCTGTGACAGTGAGGATGGGGTGACGACTAGGCTGCATGAATGGCCTTCTCATGTTATCATTGTTTTATTGCTGTTGCTTATTGCCTTTTCCTTATATCATAACCTCATAATGTGATTCAGTACACTTGTAACCCAGCCACTGTTGTATTTTTTTTAGCCTCCAGTTTAGCTTAGTTATTGTGTATAAATGTTTCAGCGCTTGGCTTCACTACAATATCACTGCTACTTTATTGCGCTTATGATTCTTATGCTTATTCCATGCTGTGACATTTCCAGCATGATAACCTGACTGGACTTGGTGGCCCCAATCTGTTACCTCTGTCATGTGTTCTCCTTTACAACAGACTTTATGTCCAACTGCTGACCCTAGAGCTTATGTAATTGCGTTTAAGGGGTCCGCGCTACCACCTACTACTACAGCTGCGACTCCTACTATCACTACAACTGCTACACACACATAGAGGCGCGCTCCCACAGCACTGCTAAGCCTTGGAAAATGAATTTGCCTGATGATGGAGAGGGTGCATTATCTGGCGGTACAGTAGAGTGCGTGTGGCCCGAGCAGACTAGCTGTCTCTAGCCCTCAGAATAGGAGCGGCAGTCTCCTGGGTCCTGGTAGGAGAATGGGCTGAAGCTGCAGTCTAATTCATCACAGCTCTGCAGGAAACAAGCAATCGTGGGGAGGCTTCAAAAAAAAAAAAGAAAGAAAAAAAAGAAAAGAAAAGAAACCAGTGTAAAAGACACAACAGCTCTCACCGGACCTGGGCAATTCCCCTGGTCACTGCAGTTGCCTGCCTGACTGTCAGCCTCCTCATGACTTAAATGCTGAGGCAGGGAGAGGAGGGTGAGACGGAAAGGAGAGGAGACGAAAAATTGTACATAAAAGAGAAGAAAAGCAATTCCTTATGGATATGTAGATGATATTACTCGGTGGTGGGAGGTTTCAGGGTGTGATGTACAGCATATTTACAGTGGCATTAGCATAAATCTCAGCGCATGCTATGTGTGCACTGGATGTGATTGTTTACCCTATCTGGACCACCTCTCACAGGAGGTTCTTTACTCAGGCACCAGATTGTGGGGATATGGCACGCTGGAGGGTTTCCGTGACAACCTGGGCTTTCTGTCCAATCAGGGCGAGGGTTTCCAGATTGAGAGGTGGTCCTCAGGGGAGCTGTACTTCAACGAGCTTGGATGCTTTGCCACGGAGCAGCCCTTTTAGAGAGACCATCACACAGTGAGAATCTGCTCAAAATGGGTACTTTGATGTTCCCGGCATAATTGGAAACACTTTTCAAAGGAGGGTCCTTTTAAAATGCATTGAATGAGAGAGGACAGGGACCATCCAATTTCAATTCCACTCATGAACCATCCTGCAACTGCCTTTCAGGCGTGTACCATATATGTTACAACCCACCCATTTGTCAAACTGCCAACTGTTGTTATTTTGTCTTTTTTATGATGTATAAAAGTAAGAGGCATCTCTGTGTTTTTGGTACCTGCTCGTTCAAGCAAATCTCCCTCTGTAATCTCCTTCTATTCAGTCCAGATCTTTTTTCCTTTTTTTCCCCCTCCTCTCTCTCAGAAGTTGCATAGTGGTTTCATCATCTTGAGCTGTAGGAGCCAGCAGGGTATCGCACAAACACTACGGACAGGCTCATTTTTCACAGGTTGACTTCCCAGCTATCCTGCAGGATGTGTCACGACAACCAGCGGATATGTGACAGACTCACGTCTCGCCCGTGTCCTTGCATTAGAGAGGAGATGCAGTGTAGCCCGCGGTCACGAGCTTTGTGTGTCTGTGCGAGTGTGTATGTGTGTGTGTAGATCTGCTTGAGCTGGGGTTTATGTGTGAGTGTTTACTCTTTGTGCACAGCAGGAAAGCATGTCTACGTGTACACTTACCTACGTCGTTCTGTAATATCATGCAGAGCTATGTAGATAGAGGCCTTGTGGTCCAGTAACAGTAAACCTTTTTTCCCAGCAGGCCTCAGTTCTCCACCAGCCAACATCACCACCTCCGCCGTGCCCAGCATCGTCACGCCCATCGTCAACGGATTCACCGGCATCCCTCATCAGCCCAACGGACACCCTGCTGTGGAGACTGTGTACACCAATGGCCTGCCGCCCTACTCCACCCAGAGCCCCACCGCTGCTGACACCCTCCAGCAAGCCTTCACCGGAGTACAGCAATACACAGGTGTGAGACGGAACTGCTTTGTTTACTATGCTGTATTTCTGAGCTTTTACAGTCTGCCGTAAACACTGAATGTGCAGCAGCTATGGGACAATTACTGCAAAGTAATTACTGTATGAGAGTGAGGCTGTATGTATTCAGAGAGTGTAAGACAGAGCCTCAGAACATAGCATCAGAGAGCCTTTGATTACACATGTTAGGCTTCTGTGATCGACCTTAAGCATCCTTGACACCGTCCTCCATGGGATCCCTGTTTTTACACTCCTCTCTCTCTCTCTCTATCGCACTCCTCTCTATCTCCTCCTCTCTACCTCTCTGCAGCGATCTACCCAGCCACCACGCTGACTCCCATTGGCCAGACACTGCCCCAACCACCCCAGGTCATCCAGCAGCAGCAGCAGAGAGAAGGTGAGGGTGAGAGAACATTATTACTTTTACACTTCACACATCTCATCCCGTGTAATAGACACATAAAGGAGACAAGCACGAGGGACCGTTATTACTTCAGCACTGTACACATCTCATTCTGTGTAATAGATGAAGAGAGTGGAACGGCTGAGAGAATGCATTTCACATCTCATCGTAGGTAATAGATATAAAGCATGAGGATGATAGAACAGTGTTAATAAGACTATGTTATACTGTACATCTTAAAAATTGGTTCCACATATATAGTCTATGAATGCCCGTGCTTTTTTTCCCGAGCACTAATTAAAGCTCGTATAATAAAACCCTTAGCTGTGCGAACAGTGGCACTGCTACACGGATGGAAATATTATAATTAATGGAAATGTAGGAAGTAGGATTACAGGATAAATACAAGAAGATGAAGTAACTCACAGCGTGATGGTTTCCACTCACACCTGCTGCAGTAATTCAGTCAGGTTGCACTGAAGTTGTGTAATTTGCAGGTAATTAGTAACAGCAGTTCTTTGGTATTAGCTATGTCTTAAATGATCGGTGTTATAAATGTGTGTCAGGCAGTAGGTGTGAAAGTATGATTGAAGCGACATAGGAAGCAATCAAACCCTCAGCTTTCAACGTCATATACATGACAGGTTCAGTACAATATTTTTCAAATAAAACAGGGAGCAGAGGGCTGCTGCCAGAGGAGCAGGAGTTCCACCAGCAATATCTAAACATAGAGGAGCAAATGATCCACCCCGCCGACCTGCCAGACCCTGAAGCCACTGCTGGGTCGGGGGAGAGTGGGAGAATGGGACGCATTGGCATGTGTTTCTTGTTTTTCAGGCGAGGTGGGGTTTTTTGCCGCACATTGATCAGACTATAGATAGTTGCTAGTTGAATAATGCGATCTGTCATCTAGAGTCAGCCTTTCATATTCACGTTTAATCTGAAAAGCTGGTTAAATGGAAATGGAAATTTTAACTACACTCTCAATATCTGCGCGGTATCAGCGAATCAAAGGCAAAACTTTTCAATTAGTTTCTGTGTGTTTAAGAAGAGTTATGTTTTATCACTGATAATGTCACAGACCGTCCTGAAAATCTATTTCCACTTATCTTGATTTAGTTGACATGAAAGACTGCATAGATCAAAATGACAAATTCACAGCTGTCAAACTCTCTCTCTCTCCCTGTCTGTCTCACTCTCCCTACCTGTCTGTCTGTCTCTCACTCTCTGTCTCTCTCTTTGTGTCTCTCTCTCACCCCCCCACCCTCTCTCTCCCTCTCTCACTCTCTCTCCCTCTCTCTCTGTCTCTCTCTCTGTCTCTCTCTCTCTCTCTCTCTCTCTCTCTCTCTCTCTCTCTCTCTCCCTCCCTGTCTCTCTCTCCCTCTGTCTCTCTCTCTCTCTCCCTGTTTCTCTCTCTCTCTCTCTCTCTGTCTCTCTCTCTCTCTCTCTCTCTCTCCTCTGTCTCTCTCTCTCTCTCTCTCTCTCCCTGTTTTTCTCTCTCTCTCTCTCTCCCTGTTTCTCTCTCTCTCTCTCTCTCCCTCTGTCTCTCTCTCCCTCTGTCTCTCTCTCCTCTGTCTCTCTCTCTCTCTCTCTCCCTGTTTTTCTCTCTCTCTCTCTCTCCCTGTTTCTCTCTCTCTCTCTCTCTCCCTCTGTCTCTCTCTCTCTCTCCCTGTTTCTCTCTCTCTCCCTCTGTCTCTCTCTCTCTCTCTCTCTCTCTCTCTCTCTCTCTCTCTCTCTCTCTCTCTCCCTGTCTCTCTCTCTCTCAGGTCCAGAGGGTTGTAACCTGTTCATCTACCACCTGCCGCAGGAGTTTGGAGACAATGAACTCATGCAGATGTTTCTGCCCTTCGGCACCGTCATCTCCTCTAAAGTCTTCATGGACCGGGCGACCAACCAGAGCAAGTGCTTCGGTGAGTTACTTCCTGCCGCTCACACTCGGCCATCAGGTCCACGACACAAAGCACGTATATTACATTTTCTGTACATTTTTACTGACTTCTTATATAACGCTTTAGAAATGATTGTGTTTGTAATCCTTGGCAGTCTGAATGCACAGGGCTCCACAATGAGTCTAATATTAAAGAAAACTGACCTCACTGCCCGTTTTAATGAGTGCATTCAAGGGAAATGTATAATAGATGTTTTCAGGAGTTTTGCACAAAACAAAATTTGTTCTCGCCGTCTGATCTCTTGTAGTTTTTTTCCGAACACCCAGACATTTGTGGGTGTCGCGTAAAAACTCACAGCTAAGGCGAGAAGCCTCATAGTGTAAGTTTCATTTTCACAATCATGGAAGTTTTTATTTTCATCCTGCGCAGCAAACAGTAGATACTTGTTAACAAACATTTGTCTCGGTGCTGTAGGTTTTGAGGATGTTCGACAGCAGCCGGACATAGAGGGTTGAATCATGTTACCTCTGACCGACTGACCTGAATTTGCATCTTGATGACTGTTGTGTTTCGGCGTCAGTGCATTAGAAAAAAAAAAGGTGCTGAATACACCGTAGCCAAACTCGACATGATGCAGTCGATCAGAGCCCGTGTCCTTGTTTCTGTTTGGCAGCTGTGTGACCTGAAAACCTCGAGGTGCTGTATCAGCATCCACATCACCGTTCCGTAACCCCAATATCTGTCAATACCCTCACTGCCGGGGCTGATTCACACGCCTCCCGTCCCATTTAGCTCCGTCAGCCTACACACACCAACAAGCCCCAGGGCTTATACAAACTTTGAGGAGGCAGGCAGGGATGGCGGCAGGCGGGCGGGGGGTTGGAGGAAGGCAAAGGACAATTATGGATCAGCATTTGTTTTCACTTCAGGGAACTGCAGAACCCTGGGCAAAATTGATCGCCAGTCCTGTTTCCCTGGGGGGACTTAATAACATATAAATTCATGAAAGAAGAGCTATTTGCAGTATTGACGTACACACTATGCATTTACAACATAATGTTAGGCCTGGGGAAGGAGGGAGCACACTGGTGTAATTAATCTAGAAAGGAGAAAGAGGGGATAAACTTAGATTGATGGTGTGCAAAAAAAACAGGGAACAGAGAAAGCAGACTTGCAATGTGTGACAGGACTGAGGGGAGGGCTCGCAGCTCCAAGCCTGCATCTCGTCTCCATCTCATCTCCGCTCCCAGCCCGAATGTGTTAACCTGATGGTGGGTTAGGAGGTCACCTCCTTTCCCTGCCTCTATGCTTTCCTCAGACTCGCATTCAGCCCTCCTCCGTGCTGCCCGGCCTTCGCCCTAATGGGCCATCCCAGAGCCGAGCAGGCCAGGCAGACATCTCTCCCAGGTGGCTGTGGACGTGGAGAGGCTCCTGCTGTTTTTCACGGGTCATCGACTGTTCCTAATGACACCACAGACACAGGGGAGCGCATCAAGCAGAGACACACTCCACTGCAGTTTCTGGTCACTGGATCCTCAAGGCTTTATTTTTACACATGATGAAAACAGGATGTTCAGCATAGATTTGAGGAGGGGTGTTATCTTGGGGAAATGCGCTGAGGGGTTTTTGTGTCTGCGGCAGACTTGTCTCCTCATGATGAACTATGTTTGCTCTTGTTTTGCTCGAACTACTTTGCACGGTGACTTGTGCTCATTCATTTTGGTATTTTGGGACTTTCTAGGGATGCCAGAAAGCAATGTTGAAGGGGGTACTATAAAGTTAAAAACAGGAAATATTTACAGGGATGACCTGGCCATGACTGATTATCAAAGGCCTGAAGATCAGATTGATCTGTGTTATACTCATGTTACCAGCAGTGGTGGAAAGTAACTGAATTTACTCAAGTGCTCTACTTAAGTACAATTTTGAGGTACTTATTTTTGTATATAAAAAGATGGGTCACACTTTATATGAAGGTACACATAACTAGTTACTTATTAGCATGAATATTAGATGCATATCGGCTCTTTATTGGTCATTATTAAGCACTTAATCGCTTATTCTGGGGGTGATTGTTCATAAGATCTTAGTTCATGTACATCAGCTTACTATCAATGAGCAGTAGTAAGGAGGTTATTGAGGGAAAACTCTCAATGATCTAGTCATTGTAGAATATGGTTATGCAGAATAAGGCTTTGATAAGTGTTTTCTTATAACTAGTAAAGAGCCATTATGTTTCTAATACACATGCTAATAAGCAACTAGTTAATGGTGAATACGTGTGCCTTAATATAAAGTGTGACCCATCTGCATCCGTCTTCACCTTCAGAACTCTGGATCTGTCTTACCCCCTTACATGCCTCCGTGAAGGATCACAAACAGTTTGATATTACATCTCTTCCAGACAAAAACTGTCAACCACGAGACAACATCACCAAAGCGATGCCTTATGACAGTTACACCCCCACACTTGTTGCATCTGGAGTGTTGCCGCAGTTGATGAGAAGTTGTGCAGCAAGAAGCAGCTGGTTCTAACACACTGGTGTACGCCGCAGACATATTACACTCTCAGTCTAAACTTTTGTTTAAAAACAACTTTATAGCAGGCTGTCACAGCCACTGAGCATTTGGTCGGCAGCCCAAAGGTGCTACCTGTCTCAACAGCGCCATCTAGGCTCCTTCAGGAGGGAAACAGGCTGCGACCATCAAGCAGTGAGAGATATTTGTTTTTATCTCTCACCTTTTCTTTTTCCACCAGCTTTTTCCCAACTGAGTCATTGTTGAGTTGAGTCATTTGCAGTAGATATCATCTCTAAATATTGACTTCTTCCTCTTCACTCACGATTATCTTGATTCTCAGAGGGGCTAATGAACTCGTACCTTTTCGCAGGCTTCGTGAGCTTCGACAACCCTGCTAGTGCACAGGCAGCTATTCAAGCCATGAACGGCTTTCAGATTGGCATGAAGAGGTTGAAAGTCCAGCTAAAGAGACCGAAGGATGCCAGCCGCCCTTACTGACACAGCCTACCTTCAGTATTCATTGCAGCAGCACAGGTGAGCCTGCAGAAGCGCCGTCACTGGTCCAAGATTTAGATCCTGAACATTATTTCTGCTGAAGCTGAAGATTTAACTGAGTGTGTCAGCTGGTTTCGTTGATTTAAGAGCTTATAATTTTCTCATTTTTAAGTGTTAAATTTAATTTCTGATCCTTGAACGTTAAGCTAAATACGTTAATGTCTCTGGGGTTTTCATATTTGCACACGCATAGAAGCTATAGGGGTTGATTTCATATGCGGCACAGCAGGAGTATTAATTATAGGAAAATATGTCATCATCGTGATTGACAAAGATTGATTGGTGTGCCAGTGTGGGTTAGCTCTCTCCAGACCATTACACTGATATAATAGAGCCATATTGAACTATCCCAAGTTTAAAGAAATGGGTCTTTGGAATGACAGTTTAATGAGCAGTGAGATCTGAAATTGCCTTTTTCTTCTATTTTCCAGGTTTTAGAGGACACGTGAAGATATCTCGGAGGAGTTAAACTTTTTTTCTTTGAAAGCAAAATATGTTTTAAAAAAATCAACACATAAGGAATTTTTGAAGACATATCAGCATTTACTTATGAAGATATAGGTTACGGCAGAAAAAGAAGATGCGAAGGAGGAGGAGGAGGAGGAGGAGGAGGAGGAGGCGCTTCACCGGGGGACTTAACAGTAACAGATGGCACAGTGCAAGAAAGACGAGAAGAAAAAAACACTGAAAAAAGATGTGATGAGACTGAACAACAGAACTTTTTTCTTGTTGAGACTTGAATTGTTAATTAAGCAACAAACTAACAAACAAAAAAGCAGCAACAACAAATAGATTTCTATATACATATTATATACACATATATATAAGGAAAGAGGCGCTTGTGGCTTTTACTGTACTGGACAAATGAGGGTTAAAACTTGAAGATCAAGAAACACAGTGGAAAAAAAGAAGCTATTCTATCGTCCACTGACAGACTTTCTTTCTCTTTCCCTCTTTCTCTTATTCTCTCACCGTCTCTCTCAGCAAGCGCAGAACTATGACTCTTGGAGGTCACTGAGGTTTCCATTAGAACAGTAGAACTGCAAATCTTTCACCCCTAAGGGACCAAAGGACCAAACATTTTTATTGTTCTGAACAGTAATATATAGTATTAATGATACTAATACTACAAACTACTACTAATAATATTACAAGTTAAACTTAAGAAGAAATACTAGCTTCAGGTTGAAAAAAAAGAGGAAAGGGGTTTTGGTTTCTTTTCCTTTTACATTTATAGCTCCTGGGTTTGAGGATATTAAAACAAAACAGAAAAAAATGTATAAAAAAAAATAAAGCTATACTAATTTAGTGGCGTAGAATATGTGGGTTAGGCATTGATTCGGGCATGTTCAGATACGTTCTTTTGACGCTCATTGCTTCATCGCAGCATTTCATCTCGGAGGTGCGATCAGCCGGCGTCCTTGCGTCGGTAGAAGGAGAAAACAGTCTCGCAGTGCCAAAAAGTGACATGTTAACAGCCTCCCCGACCAAACGCTGCTGATCTGCGGCGTGTTTAGCCGTGTAACGCTGTCTTCTGTTCTTGTCAGCACGTCGGAAATTCCGTAATTGAGGCAAGAGTAATTCCATGTCATCATTAAAGCCTTGATATTACAGATAATCTGACCATAAAGCACTGTGGTAAAAGTGCCACCCGGCTGAGCTGGATACGCAGCAGTAAAACAGCGCAGCATCTGTAACTGCTTAATAAAATATACAAATGAGCCTGACAGCAGTTGTAAAAATTTCCATCGGCGTGTCACAGTGGTCCCTGCCGGGTCGTGCCCTCTCCCGTTGCCAAGCTCCTCCAGCTGCTCTCAGCAGGCGAGAGCAAGACTCCCCTCCTCTCTCTCCCCCCACCCCACCCCCCCATCCTCACCTCCAAGTGCCAGCATATCTCGCTCTTAATAGGGACCATCAGTTCATGGGGGCCGAGAGCTAACCCACAGCATAATTAGGATAATGATAATATTGATCAGATGGGGAGCAGCGCCGCGGGGCAAGAGATGCACAATCAATTACACATTGGCATTTTGAATGAATTGACTGAGTGACAGTCTATTTTTCTCTCGGTGGTTGGATGGGAGTCTTTTCACCCCCTCACTTCGGTCCACAGTCCTGGGGGGGGGGACCCCAGGTATGACAGAGGCAGCATCTCCTGCGGGACACCTGGAAGGCGCCTCAAACTACATCACGAAGAAACAAAAAAAAGTTCAGAGGGCTGCGACAGGATCTGTATATATTGTTTCAAGTAGATTGTACGAGTTCTTCAGTGAAGAGCAGCTGTATATTTTTTTCTCCAAAGGGTATAATAGCACAGTAAGAGCTTGTACACGGTGAGGAACAGCCTGGCATTACCAGCCTTAGGAGGTCAAATTAAGAGCAAAATGATCCATCAGTTAGACAGCAGCAGGCCTGTAAGTGTAGCTGCTGCAGCTGCTGCTGCCTCAACAAGACGACAGCTTACCATTAGCGCCGGTCACACATGGCTCCTATACAGTGTGGTCCCAGCACATCGCGCAGTATCAGATGTGATTAATTAACTAAAGTAGCATCATCTGTGGTGACGCTTTTACAGAAGAGACAAGCACGCAGAGCCTCCGAGGTGAAATCTGTCTTTCATGACTTGTTTGCTTTTTAAAATCCATTTCACCCCCAGATTTATTCGATTCCAGCACCCCGTCTCTTAATATTTTTTTTTCCCGACATGCCGTTCAGTTTGCTCCGAAGCAGCTTGCCTCTCAGGACCCTGTGAGACCTCGGCGCTCTGATCACCACTCTAAACTTTACACACATCAGTGTTCAGCCATCGAATCACAATGCTGTCTCTGTGGCCCCATCCACGCATGTAGAGGCATCACCAGAATGGCTTCCCAGGTCCTGATGACTGTATCTGTTAGTTTTTCTTCAGCTCAGCCTCTTTATTTGTACGATTCAAGCTTCACAGGACCAGTATTACTAGAAAGAGGGACACCGTTAACAAATATTGCCCTCATTCACCGTACACTGTTCGGTTGCAGGGAATACTTAGAGAGTCTTTAAAAATGCCTTTTCTCATCATGAATTGCCAAATTATGCAAACATATCCACTGCATCTCCTCATCCTCAACACTTTAAGTGTGTGCCAGACTCCTTGAAGATAGTTTCTTACAAATGTGTTAATTTTCAGGAAATACTGATCAGTAGAAAAAGAAATATTTGTGTACGTATGTAGTATAACATTGTAGGAGGAGGAGGGTCAGTTCAGGCTGTAATGATATAGAACTGGGTTTCCCAGCGAAAAGGTTAGATTTCATATATATTTGCGAGAAGACAGCTTCTTTTTCCCCGGTGAGTTACTGTTAGTTTCCACTCTCCTGTCGGGGCCCAGCAGCTTTAGGAAGCGGTGATATATGCTCTCCTTTCCCGGGGCCATACAGGGCCTTACAAACCCACTCAAAAATCTTTTCTTATGGGATTTCTACTGGGGAGAGTTTTTTAAATTATTAAAATCAAATTAAATTTGGCCTTCACAACAGCTTGGGTAATGCAAATTAACGATGCCAGCTGTGGCTGAAATGTAATGAGTTTGAAAAGATGTTGAGTTAATTTCATTCTGCCAAGAAGAAGAAAAAAAAAAAGGAAATTTGATCGAGTGCAATTAAAACAGTGAAGGTTTGTGGATGGAGGCAGTTTTAGCGTGAATATACATATCTGCTGTGAAATTTAGTAAAGTGAAAGGAGCGTAATGAGATAACCGAAATCCAAGAAACTGAGTTTATTATAACTGACTGAAAATCCACTAAAATAAAAAAAAAAAAACAGGAAGTAGCAGCACTGATTCCAGTAGTGTTCTAATTAAGCTGCATGTGGTCGAACTGCTGTTTATCTTCTGCGTTGTTTTCACTTTTGCGTCCATTTTTTACATCATTTTTTAATATTTGTCATCCCACCATTGTGCCCTTTCAATCTCTGAGCATGCTCAACGGGGGCTGGGAGGGTTAAAGATTATTATTATGGTACTACTCGTATTAACAATATGATTCTTTAACTATGGTTTGAATGCTAAGGATAGTAGCTTATTATAAATATGAAATCTGTATATTATGGAAAATCAGCACAGGACCTTTCTTTGGATACATATAGGTTTGGGGTTTGAAATGAGGGAGGGGCCGGGGGAGGGAGGGAGGGAGGGGGGGTTATCGCTTTATAAAGATGTTAACTTTCTGGTTTCTCAGCACAAATCATACAAAAAACATATAAACAGCAGTGTGGAGTCTGTGAAGAAGACTTTACTGACATACAGGGCGCAAAAAGAGGAATCTCAGTACTATTCTTTCAACCTGGAGGAGAAGATGCAGTTTACAGCTTGTGTTGGTTTCCTTTCTTTTCTTTTCTTTTCTTTTTAAAGGAGAGTGCCACCTGTTTCTGTGGCAGCGTCAGTACAGCATGGATTAACTGACAGGGAACGCAGTATCTTTTTATAAAAAAAAACTTTAAAAAAAAAACTGTGTGTTCTGTATTAGCCTGAGAAACCAAACATTTTTTCCCTGTTGAAATTTCTTAATACTTGCTGCTTAGATTACTTCATATTAATGATTGATGATTTAATAATTTTATAATTATCGGGTCAAGTATGTAACTTGATGTTTATTTATTTACCTATTTATTTTATTTATTTATTTATTTCTGATTTCATTTAGCCACTTTTCTTTGATGGTTATGGTAAGATAAAGATATGTATCAAAAAGAAACGCTTATTGGGGCTTTTCTCTCTTTCTCTCCTTTTTTTCCAATTTTACAATAAAAATTCAAACTGGATGTTTTGTTTCTCACAGTTGATATTGAATGAGGCGCTGAGCCGCTGAGCCGCAGTGCCAGCAGAGGGGGAGTTGTTGCACAAGGAGTAACTCCCCTCACCATCTCCGGGACCTTGAAAGTTTTGGGAGTGCAGATGTTGCGACCTTGTGCGCCTCGCCACCCCGGAGTCCGCTGCTGCTGCTGCTGCTGCTGCCGCCGCGTGCGTGTGAAGTGACGAAGCTGTGGTGAGAGTGTCACGGCCCCCGTGAAGGATAAACAGGTTACTGCTTCACAGTCACAGCTTGAACTTCTTTCTGCATATTAGTTTGCACACGAGGCCCTCTGTGCTGCTCTCACACGAGGCAGGACTCAGAATAAAACTTCACGAGAAGAGATGCGTCCATTTCATCTGCTGCGCTGCAGGGAGACGCGCCACAGCTGGAAAATGCGTCAGGACATAAGATTAAAAAAAAAACAAAAAAAACTATGGCACATAAGCATCAGACAGTTGGGAGGTGTCGCGGATCATGAGAAGAGCTGCAAGAGAAAGACAGGGGAACAAACAATATTAACATTTTGACAAGCGGGAGGCAGTAAATTGAAATAAGGAAGGCGTCGAGCGTCAGTCAAGTTTACGCACAGTAACTGCAGCCTTGCTTTGATGCCACGAGCCAAAATCTGATGCAACATCTGTTGACAGTTGACTTGCCTCTCCACCTTGTAATCATCATCTTCGTACATCAGAAGGCACTGTAGCATCACAGCAGTACAGCAGCTGAGGCGCCGCGTTTTGAGGAGCGGCGACAGATATGAAAAAAAAAGAATGGGAGGGACAAAAAAAGTAGAAGCAGTGGCTCATGAAATAAATTGTCCCAATTACAATAAAGTGTGGCTCTTGGTCAGTGCGCACGGCAGGCAGTTCATCTTTATTACAATCAGTTAATGAAAATCAATCCCCCTCCTGATAAACTCTTATCTCCACGGCCTTTGCGCGCCCCTCGTGCGGGGAGATAATAAATTAGGGTAATATTGCCTTTGATGAGGGAGTGAATTGCAAATTATTGTAACTTTCCAAGATTTATGATGCAGATGCTTAATTTCCGAGCTGGGTTTTTCGGGGCGTCAGGGTGCCGGGGGGCCATTTGTTAAAAGTTTGGCGACACGGGCTCGTTAATAAAAATACACACTGAGACAGCCAGGTGTTCTCAGCTGTTCTCTACTGTTACAGTAGCGGAGGAGACGCTGCTGAAGCGGCTCCTGGTCTGCAGGCTTTCCAGGCCCTGTTTTTACCTGTAACAGATAATACATATGAAGAGGCAGAAACCCAGGGGATGCCACGTGTTTACTAAAGTAGGACTGCCAATCATACAGTTACCCCCCCTCATCCTCCCCAAGAATCTCTATCACACGAGCCAGGAGCGTATGATTTGATATGTAGGTCAATACCCATTCTGCAGTGAGCCAGTGGGTGAGATATGTCTAGTTGCTCGCTGTCACTCTGATTATTGAGGAGACACAGAAAGATTGAGTTGGTCAGGTATGACAGAGCCTGCGGTATGAGATAGCTGTGTAATCGCTGCGACTATAGAGCAGCCTTAAAACCACACACACACACACACACACACACACACACACACACAAAGTCAGTGAGAAATGAGTAACTTCTCGCTCTTTGTTCCGCAGCAGTGACCCATGTAACAGGGTGTTAATGTATGTGTATGTTGAACGTCTTCTACCCGGTGCAACAATCAGACTCTGAGTGCATCATTAAGCAAAATGCTGCAGCGAGAGAAGGTTGTGTGTGTGTGTGTGTGTGTGTGTGTGTGTGTGTGTGTGTGTGTGTGTGTGTGTGTGTGTGTGTGTGTGTGTGTGTGTGTGTGTGTGTGTGTCCTAGGAGTCGTCAGGAACTGCAGGGTTGATGCAAGGTGGTCGGTTGAGGAGCCACGTGTGCAACTGACGGCGAACACAGTCTCACAAAAGCAGCTGAATGGTGGCTGACCGGCGTCACGTGCATCATTTCGCATCAATAAATCGAGTCTAAACACCTAAAATGCGACTTTTTTGTCCCCCAAAAGATGCTGTTTGCGCCTCATTCATCCTAAAATCCATCCTCTGCACGATCTGGTCTTACTATCATGCAGCACGAGGCCTCCAGCATCCTCTCTAACTTGAGTTATGGCACCTTAAATATCAATATCAAAGTAATTTTAATGCTCTGGACGCTTAATCATCTCGTGATACTCTCTCCTCATCAAGGCCACCTCATTTAAGTCTAAAGAACATCTTGCATTAAGACAGCCATCAATCTATCCATTATCAATCAAGGAGAGGACTCACACACCACTATCTATTTATCTTGCCAAGTGCTCTATTAATATCAAATTAATTTCCCCATTGAAAGTATCAATCACTCAAGCGGTTTTTTTCTCAACTCATTAGCTTGGTAATTGTCCTTGTTTACATGGGGAAAGTCAAGACATGATGGTTGAAAGAGGGGCGGACGAGCAGGCTGCGCAGGCTCCACAGTTTCCTGCAGACCTGCGCTGCATCCTCCCCGCTAATGAACACGGACGGAGCTCCGCTTCAGGCTGTCAGGTGTTGACTTTTGGGAGATTTGAGGTACTCTTCGTTTCCAGTTTCTTTAAAGAGAAGGAAGATTTCAGTGTCAATCTACATTTTTTTTAAAAAAGGGAGCTCCTAAATTTTAGATGTTCGGAAGTTGTCAAGAATCCCACCGTCTTTGAACGGACCGGGAGGGCGCTCTCACATGGGCTGATTACATAAGGCTGCTGCTGCCTGACAGCGCTGTCAGATGGCTGCGTCTCAACGCATGACATCAATCAAGAGGAGGCCCGAAGCGTTTTATCTTTATTTCAAATTAGAAAGCAAATGGAAGGACGCACAAACACAGCTCACATGTCATCAGCTCAGCTTACAGCCCGACGTTTAGAGTGCTCACATAAAGGATGAAGAGACGCGAGCACAGTGCTGGAGGAAGCACAGCCAGTGCAACAATGCAAAAGTACTCCATTATAAGTGAAAGCCCTGAAGTACAGCAAGTATATCGGCTGGATGTACTAAAGTATCAACAGTAGAAGTACTTACTCTGCAGCACATGTCCCCTGTGAGTGTTATATTTATTATATATGACATTATTAGATTATTAGTTCTCATGCATCGCTGACTAGTTTTAACCGCTTTATATACAGTTACTTTAGTCCTGTGGTTCCCAATCTATGGAGCTGGGTCCCTCCAGGGGCCATGAGATGATTAATGGAGCAAGAAATACAAAATTTGTTTTTGTTTTTTTCTTGGACTTTTTTCTAATATTTGCATTTTTGAGGGGGGGATATTAGATCATTTTAGCCCTTTGGGTCTTGAATATGAGCAGTTCTCCAATCAACAGTCTGTCTGAAAGGAGTCATGGTGTCTGGGAACCACTGATGTTCTATATTTTGTCAAGTCATCATGAGTTTTTTAATGTGAAAACATAAGCTGAAAAGTAGCTAGTGATTATGTTGAACAGGTTGACTATGTTTTGCCTGTGAAGTATGAGTACGTGTACTTAGTTATTCCCACTACTGACAGCCTCCCCACGACTGTGACAGTTTCTTCCACCGGTTCACCATCACCTCCCTCTCTCCCTTCATCGCTCTTCATCTCCCTGCTGCCCTCCTCACATTAAGAATGAGGCGCTGAAGTCACTCTGCACGTTTGGTGGGTGACGACGGTGACACGTTTCATTGGCCAGCTCCTTCCCAACAGCTCGCTGTGGCTTCTTTATTTGGGGAAATGGGACATGGAGAGATTAAGTATGATTGCATGTGTGACAAAACATGCTGCCAAATATCCGGACTATGACACGTTTAACTTAATGTGAATTAAATCTCCACATTAAAGGACTAACTCTTCATGTCTTCACAGGGAACGTGCAGCTTTCTTCAGTGCATTTTTGACGGCGGTAAAACCTGATTGCATCCTTCTTTCCAATCGTAGCACTCATTGTTCACATATAATGCCAATATCAGCAGCGTGTGTGTGTGTGTGTGTGTGTGTGTGTGTGTGTGTGTGTTGACTCTAACCTGGTGTTAGCCACAGACTAAATCCTATTTGGAGCCATGCAGCGCTCTGGCAGACAAAAGCAAAGCCAGCAGCCAGCTCAGCACTCAGAGGTAACATTTACACAGGGGACTGAGAACATACTGTGGATCCCTGCAGCTACACAGCCAGC
Source organism: Chaetodon auriga (assembly GCF_051107435.1). Lineage (NCBI taxonomy): Eukaryota > Metazoa > Chordata > Actinopteri > Chaetodontiformes > Chaetodontidae > Chaetodon > Chaetodon auriga. Next base: position 22,415,580 of record NC_135076.1, read on the forward strand.
TTGTCAAAACTGTCTTTATACTGGGAGCTGTCAGGCCTTATGGACTGAGGACCCCTCCAGGACTAAAGCGGTATTGCACAGCAAACAGGTAGGAAATGTGTTTCCATATTAAAGCTACAGCAAGACTCATAAAGCTGCTTTGAGGGGCGAGGGGAGCTCTTAACACAATTATCTACCGTGATATGATGTGATGGAAAAAAAATCCATATCCTGTGTCCAAGACAGCAGAACAAACAAAACCCAGAGCTTGTTCCGGAGTGTCCAACACTTTAATACAGAAAATGACATATACAACACGACAAATATTAGTTTACTTTTCTTACAATGTCTCGAAATAACCTACTAAACACAACAAATGTAAAACACATTACAGTTAAAACATCTATACACAGGCAAATGTACACAATATAAAACACATATATACACTCTTTTAATATATTATTATATAAAGATTTGTGTTTTTTTTTTTTTTTTTTTACCTTTAAAACTGGAAGCCAAACAGCTTGAAGAGGGAGTGTTTCACAGAAGATGAGAACTGCTGAATGCATCATATATTGTGGATAGGTAGTTTTTACATACAGTTGTTGGATCCTGTGTATTTAGCATGCCAATTTCTGAAACAACAGTTGAAGTAGACAAAGAAATAACATTTAAATACACAAAACTTGCTGTTAAAACCGTTAAGTGCTATTGATATTACTGGATTATACAGGATCTAGACGCCACGCAGAGACGGCTTACATACAGTATGGAGTCACGTATGAGGCTTCATACATGGTGGAGTGTTTGGAGGTTGTGCATGTTCTCTGTACGAATGAAATATTTACAAAAAGAAAAAACTAATTTCTGCTTAGCTGCCTTGACGTCAGCACACACACCTGAACAGCTGAACCTTTTTAGCGAGTGTTGTGAAAATGGTGAACGTGTTGGACTTGAACCACAGTGACTTCATGCATTTCTGTTTTTCTTGAAATGGTGTGACCCGTGTAGGAATCCACAGAAAATGTTAAGTGGGAAGAAATGCCATCTTCTATGACAGTGAAATCCTTCAATTGACAAAAACAGAAAAAGATCACAACATTCACAAATCGCAAAAAAAAAAAAAATTACAATTACATACTATGTCTGAGCTCTAGTCACTCTTTCCTCAAGCTGGTAATGCTTCCATGTTCTGTTTGTCTCCACGTTTCTCTTTTTAAAAATCATTAATATTTATTTCATTTTTCACAAAAGCAGCACAGTGAGGAGGAGGAGCGAGAGCAGGGAGCTGCCGGCTGCTGCTGCAGCCGACGTGTGAGACACCCCTTGGTTGGAGAGGCGAGGAGTCCTCGGGGAGTTCTGCTTCAGTTTACTGGGCGGCAGCGCCTTTAAATCCTCCAGAGCGCCGTAGGCTGCCATAGAGAACTCGGGGTTTCCTGTGGTGAGCAAGTCAAACACGCAGGACTGAAAGTACACGTCCTCCACCTGCAGAGTCTCTCTACACTTGGCCGTGGCCCGCTCCACCGTGTAGACCTGGTGAGGAGGCCGCAGAGGGCCCAGCTCTGTGCTGGTGCCCTGCAGCCGGGGCTGCTGGCTCTGGCGGCCCAGCGTGTGCTCTTTGATGAGCTCGTTGCGCGGGCAGCCGTGCAGGCAGAGCTGCAGCCCGCCATTGTCCTCCGAAAAGTCCAGGGTGTCCTCCGGCATGCGGATGGCAAAGGTCAGGTAGCTGCCCACGCGCCGGACGATGATGGACGTGCCGATGTAACGGGCCTGTATCTTCACCTGCTGGCCCACCCCAGAGCCGCCGCGCTCCACGATGGTCAGGCTGCCGCTCTCGCCGCCACTGCGAGTCCCATCCTGAAAGGCCAGCGGCAGATCTTCTGTGGTGGCCTGGTACACCTTCTGATCTGTACAGCCGTGGTAGGACTTGAAGATCACAGTGATCTGAAAGAGGAGAAACAGACGATCAGTGTTCAGTCACAGACTTAAACATTTTACAGTTGTAATTTTATTATATTACAATTCAAATACTCTCCCTTAGATAAAGAAACTAGTGAAGGAGCTAAAGCTTGCATCTTTGTTTAAATGTAACGATGAGCCTATTCCCAGATCAGACGTGACCATCAGCAGTACCGATTACAGCCACAAGGTGGCAGCAGGAAACTGCTGTTCAGGACCCACTCTGGCTTGGACAAACAGAGGCTGTGATTTTTTTCTCTTGTTTCAATTCATAACTCCAGCAAAATGTTCAGAGGGCTGCTATCAATGATGCACTGGATTCTTATCAGTCAAATGCACCATAAATAAAATTACTGTGTGGTCTTCACTATCAGATCCTCTCTTATCTAAAACAAATTACCGACACTAAAATAGCAATAACTCCACCAGTCTTCCTCAATGTTGGCTCACGCTGCTCGGTTTCATAACAGCCTCAAATCTCCATGTATCTTCCAACACCAGTCTGACGCGGCGAGCGCTTACTCAGTGAGTGATTTGTATTCCAGCTGAGCTTTAAAAAACTGCGGCCTAGCCTCCATTTCTTCAGAGTAACTCGACAAAGCGGTGGCTGTGGTTAAGTTTACACTTACGGGGATACTGTACTTGACGGATGATTTCCTGTCTTAAGTCTGGCAGCTGAAAACAACTCCAAAAAGCATGACGGGGGCATGCGGGCGCTGGCACAGACAATACCCACGCTACAAGGTTTGCATGAGGCCGCACAGCCAGGACTCAGTGCAAATGACTCTGAGGGGGTTTGCTCTGAAATCAGCCTCTTCAATTAAGAGAATCAAAAAGCCCTCGCTGCTGTCCAATTATTCCCTTATTTTTCCACATTATTCCATATTTACTCAAAAAACGGCCCGTTAATTATTTGACCAGAGGGGTGAAAAAACATTCCAGATCGTGGCGGTGGAGGAAAATGTTTGAGTGAGCGTTAATCACTACCATATGACCACCCATGTGTTAAAGGTAGAGCGCTCAAGCATGTCTGTGATTCAACACCGCTGAAGGACTCCCCTCCTCTCTCTTTTCCCTCATAGATCTGAAGGAGCTCCAAGACAAGAGGAATGCTGGAGGCTCGAGAGGCACCGTGGAATGACGATTAACTTCACATGTTTGATACTTTATGGCAATACTTGAGCGAGCAAGCCCGCACTCAGGAACAGCCTGCCCATAGACGCCATTAGTTTCAAACTTTGTGGAATCGGGGAAACGTGAGAAAAGCATCCAACAAGGGGGCCGCAAAATAAGTCTGAGAGGTCCATGATTTGGTTTGTGTTCACCAGATTTTTCTTTGTTCTTTGTTTTTTTGTTTCCTTGTGAAAGCTGGAACAGAGTTGCCAATTCAGGCCTTTCATTAAAATGACATGAAAATCAAAAGACAAAATGCAGGAAGCAGACACTGCTTTTTTTCAGGGCTCACAGGCCAAAAAGGTTGGGAAACCAGGGCTCCATCTATCGATTATTTCATATCTGCACGTTCTCCCTGTGCTTGGGTGAGCTCTGTTTTCCCCCACCTATAAAACATGGATCTCAGGTCCATTCTCCAGTCAGTGCCCTTGAATAGGGTGCTGGCTTGGAGCTGGAGTTGGTCCCCGGGCGCCGCTCAGTGGCTGCTCGCTGCTTCTCATGGATGGGTTAAAAAAAACACACCTTTCACGATGTTGTATGATTGTATCAGACAACCAAGGAATCTTCTATTTTGCCAATTGGATCAGTGATTTTTCTTGAGTAATCTATTTGTCTAAGCAAAAAAAAGGGGCATTCACAACGTCTTTGAGCGTGCTGTGACGCCTTCACTTTGCATCTGAAAGCATAGAGAATTTGACATTTTTGCTTGAAAACTATCGCTGCAGCTCTTCTCTGAACCCATCCTCACCTTGCTGGTGGCTGTGGCGCTGGAGCCTAGGACAACGGGCACGTTGGTCACCTGAACCGACAGGAAGCGGTTGTCGATCAGAGGCCACGCCCCTTCCACCTTGCAGGTCTGAAACTCGTCCCGGAAAGTCCGTAGGTGCGGGTCTCCGAATAATCCACAGTGGGCGTATTTCTTCTGCTGACCGCCCGAGCCCGACACGAGGACCCGATTCTCGTAGTCGCACAGCTCCGACACGGCCGGGCGGGACGTGCTGGGCACCTTGGCGGAGGAGGTGGGCCCATCGCTGGAGCAGTTGTGCTGCGAGAATAACTCCTTTATGCGGAAGACGGCGGAGTGGTAGACCAGGTCGCCCCTGCAGCTGCGCGCCTGCCGCCTGGTGCACAGGGCGTAGGCCCGCAAGGCGATGCAGTAGTCCACATCCAGAGCCACGTCCTCCTGCAGACCACTAGAGGGTGAGGTAGAAGCCACATACTCCGCATTGCAGCGCTGGATTCGACACTGCTGGCAGTGAGCTGGAAAACAAAAACAATGACATCAACATTTGGTGCCGCAGTATCATCACAGTGACTGTCAACATGTTCGTAACCTTCCTCTCTGCAAAAAAGATGCTGACTAGATCAACCAACCCGAACGACAAGCAGTTCACTCCTACCAAGAATCTTAAAATCCATCTGACTTCTGCGGGTACGTTACCTCAGCACAGCACACGAGGCAGCAGAGTCCAAACTTTTCCACTATCAAGTTGAGCTCAATCAGGAGAGCCATTAAAACCCAAATGCATGCGCTCACGAGGCCGCGGTCCCACACTGAGCTCCAGAGTCAGTCAAAACTTATTTCCCCCAAGTAGCCCTCACAGAAATAGCATGTAGCCTCGCTGTAGGAGGAAACCAACCTGTGTTAGTTTGCCTGGGGGTGCTGAATGTGGTTTGGCTGTTGCTGAGGTAATTGAGGTCCATTAAGCTACAGTACACGGCACGGCGGGGCCGGGTGTACGGGGGCAGCTAACTTGAAGAGGATCACAGGAAGAATATCACAAAGAGTCACACTTGTTCAGCAACTCGGGGGCTAAACTGGAAGCTGGAGTGGGGGTGGGGGCAGCGGCAGCTAAGCACAGCAGGTGATATTTGGGTGGTATCCCCTAAATTCAGGACTTCCTGTTTCATTACGACCCACAAGTGGATATTTTTTATAAAGGAAAACAAAGAAGAGAAACTATTTCTGCAGCAAGTAAAAGTGGACATTCATCAGGTTTTTGTCAGTGTTGTGTTACTTTTCGGTAGGATGTCTCATATGCTGAGTGGGATACGAACTGCTGCTGGACTGTGGACACATTTCCCAATTCAGAGCAGCATCCACAACACATACATCACTTTTACTGCAAAGCCGGGATCAGTTGCATCAGACTGCTCTTCTGTTGCACCAGAATAATCTTCTGTTCACTCCAAAGCTCCATCTGATCTCCCAACAGCATGGACACAGACAACAAGATAAGCATGGAGAATTCACACCAGTGCACGGGAATATTTTAGCACCACTTCTTCTCTTTCACATGCGCCCGGTGCGCTGAAGGGGGCAGGACAGATGATTAATGCATCTCGCGGTGGCTGCACTTCAACACGAGCCCTGATAAAACTGAGATGGAGTGTGAGAGGTCAAGTTGGAGCCATTCTGCATCCCTCCTCTGAATTCCAACAGGCCTCCCCCGTCTCCCCGCGAGGTCACCCAAGTCCGCTGTGATTGACACTCTTTGACAATCACTGCCTGCACGGCCATCAACAACCACACATCTCCCTAAAGGGTCTTTATGCTCCGGCACTTAGCAGGCTACCAACAAGTGTGAGGACCATGTGGGGAATATGGGAACAGGCAAAATGACCACACAGACAGCAGAGATCTTAGCGTATTATAGATTAGTAGATTTTAGTTAGACCTGGAGACGAAGCTGCTGCTTTCTGGTGGCTTTAGACTGCAGAATGATGAGTTCAATTCTCAGTATTTTCAAGAACACAGCCACTATGAGTGCCTTACTGAACCCAGCTCAGAAACAGCACAAAACAAGGCTGAAAAGACGTTTAAATGGGATTGAATGTTAGATAAATTACTTTTTAAAACAGATATGGTGGCTTTAGTCAATCACACTGATTACATATTGACACTGTGTAAATTAAAAAGTGAAAAAACACCTGGACAGAGGTATGTGTAACTCAGTATTACATGTTTTTGCATATTTCAACCATAACACTACTCTTCCAAACAATTTTTAGGCACTAAATTTTTTTAACCTAGCACAATGTGCATATATTTTTAAAATACTGTTTTTCTAACCTCCCTCACGTCAGCATTATGTGAGACGTGTGTTTTGTGATATGTGAATTGCTGCTGCAACACTGCAATTTCCCCTCAGGGAATATAAAGTACTATATGGATAATAATCCATATTATTAATTTGCACCCTTCATTTAATTCTTACAGTAAGATATGATTTGCAGTTGTAATATCTAAATATATAACTAAGTTAAATTCCGTTATATTCTTGGAAATCTTACACGCCTGACACCTTGTATGCAGGTCATTTTAAACATTTTACTACATACTGACCGTGAACGCATCTCCATTGAAGTAACGCTGATAAACAACGGGATTTTATTGATGCCCATTTTGCAAGCAGACTTTTAACTTTGCCATAAACATGAATTTGTCCACATCTCGTGAAATAAGTCCCAGTCTGAGCTGCTGAGCTGTGTGAGCTGTGGCAGGGGGGACACAGGAGCGACCATCGCGTCCAGAGGCCAAAAAGTTGGACCCCCATGCATGGCAGCTAACAAAGTTAATAAATGAAGCATGAATAGGGGAGAATAGCACGGTCCGCTTAGCTCCGCCAACGACTAAAACACTCAAAACTATGTGTAAAACTCAGTCTCATGGCTGGAACAGTAACGGTAGTCGTTCGGTGCTCGGTTAGCGGCATTTTCAGGTTAAAAAAAAAACAAGCTCCGTGGTTTTCTCCTGGTCTGACTGCGGCTGCTGGACGCCAGTTTGCTAATCAGCTATGCTAACTGGGAGCTAAACCGTAACTTCTCAAAACTTGATAAAACCTTCACAGCGGACGTTTGTGTTTCCTAAAACGTGACAACGGTGAAGCAGTTGGTGTCAGCTTGTTTGTCGTCCTTGTTTTCTGGGCGAAATTTGTGTGAAATTTGCTCAAAAAGACGTCCGTGGGGTGAGTTAACTCGTGCTGCTCGGCTAGCGGCGATACGAGCGTTGCAGCGCAGGCTGGAGGCTGGGACACCGAGCAGGACATTACTTTGTCCCCGGAGTGGACCACTAAACAACAGCCACTTTTCTCCCAATTTAAACACAAAAAAACACTCCAAACGTAAGCAGCAGTGTGTGAGAGAAGACCAAAGGCGGTTAAAGAGGTTGAGTTCAGCCACACAACGCCAGGAAAAAGTTAACTTTGTCCACCTCCACCTCCATTCCGGGGGGAGAGCGGGACGCATGCAGGAGAGGAGCGGAGGAGCACGGATTGGAAAAGCAGCTCTTACCTGGTCGAAACAGCAGCGAAAGTAAAACCATCGTCAACGTTACACAGTCCCAAAGCTGCCGCTTAGCCGTGATTTGTGGTCCGCTTCTCCCCATACCAATCCATTCAGTTAGAATGGAGTTCCTCGACTGCTTCTCATCGACGCTGCGGCTGCGGGAAATCAGACAAAAATTCGTCTTCCTTCCCAAGCGCTGTCATTCAAAAGGGGCCCCTGTCTTCAGGGCGGCTCTACGAGGGAGGGGTCTAAAGTGTAGACGGGGCCCCAGAGGTGATTGCTGGCCAATGAAACACTAATTATTCACTAACCACTTGATATTTACATGTAGTGGCAATTACTGGGCTGAGGACAGTGGAAAAGTGCCTTCGAGGACGGAGGGGGCGGTGGGAAATTATAATTGCCCTGATTATAAATGAAGAATCAGTTATAATAGTATTACAGCTGCTTATTATCTGCACATACAGAATGCATGCATGCTGTGGGTAGAGCTTTCAGTACATTCACAAGTGGCAAATCATATTCTGCAGAACTGAAACGAGGCTGCAGGAAATTGAGACTCTGCAGGACAAAGCTCTTTGCGTACAAATGTCCTGTTTGACTCCCCCCCTCCCCCTGAGGACAAATGTTTGTGTGTTTTCAGCAGGGTTCTCCCACCTGTTGTTTTCTCACTGCGGACTTAGTGCTCGAATAATAGAGTTTGATTGACAGTTATGTGTGCAAACTAACAGATTACACCTTACCCTGTTTACTCAGTGGATATTTTTAATACAGGGTCTGATAGGAGAAATACAGTGAGTTATAATGTGGGGTTTTCTCAGTTACCCTGACTAGCTCTTATATTTTAAGTCTTTTTTTTGGTAACAAAGTGGTGTTTTACCTGCCAGAAAACATGAGCATTGTCTGTTTTTGTCACCAAACAAAAGTCAGAGAAAATACTCTCACTCGATTATTTTCTCCCAGCAAATCTCAGCGTGCTATTAATTTTTCCATTACATTTTCAGTCAGCAACTTGTATGTTACTCTTTTCCTTATGTGGCCAACTTTCCATCTCTCTCTCGCTCCTTCAACGACACTCCGTCTTTCATTTGCACAGCTGCCGTGAGGCCCGGACCATCTGTAAGACTCCCCAGCTCTCAGCCTGAGACGCACGCTGTGGTTTTTGTGCCATGCAAATAAAGGATTTTTAATGCACCGACCGATTACTGAATAAAATGTTAGTATTAAGAAAATCAACAGCCAGAGTTTGAGTAACTTCTAAAATTAGATTAAAAGTTAAAGCTTTTGTTTTGGTGCAGCTGGAGCATTTGGCTTGTAGCTGTGGGTCTCCCTCTGCACCTCCCTCCTGACTTTATGAGAGAGAAGTGAACCCAGACAGTCATTGGATCACTGGTTTTTCTATACACATGCAGGCTCCTCCGGCCACACAATTGTGTGATTCAGGTGGCCTGTCAGTCTTGTGAAAGGTCTTCGCGGGCCCATGTTGATGTGGGGCTGATATATATAGTGGAGGGGGAAACGAAGACAGCTCAACCCAAGTGGAACGTTTGGATTGTTCTGAGCTGCCAGAAGGGCCTCTGTCACACTGGATCCACTGTGCCAAGTTTATTCCCCCAGAGGGCTCTACCTTACTCTGTTTGTTCAGCTAATTTTGGAGGCTTGGTTGGTTGATCTGCTTTATGGCGGTGCTTTACGGTCACATTTTAAATCCCCTCAAATGGGTTACACTTCACATTCCCTGTGACAGCTATGACAGGGGACAGTGACGCGGTGCAGGAGGCAGATCTGTCGATGGTGCAGTAAGCGAAAATAAATCCCTGCAGGACATGTCTCACCTGTTACAGAGCTCGTCCTCAGGAGCGAGTGATGGCATTTCCTGCAGAAGAGAACACATTTGTTTACCTCAAGCTGAAGATGCGAAAATGCTCTGTTTAGAAACAGATAGAAAAATACATCTGCATGCCTAGTGTGTGTTGCGTAAAAATGAAAGATAACTAAATCAAAGCCATAGTTTCTCTCAATAAGCTGCTGTCTCCTCGCTGAGCTGAGGCTCCACACTGCGGGACTGATGACCACTGAAGCAAACAGTTAATTGATCCAGGTGGACGGTAAGGATGAATTCAGCACATGAAAGAAACTCTGAGACCGCCTGTCAGGCCTGATGGGCGGAGAAAGGCCTCTTTCTTCCCACGTTTCCTTATGAGCGTATTGCATTGCATGACCCAGCAATATGTATATGCTACCAGCTCTAAAACAAGTTGAAGAGAGTGGGTGCAGTTCAGGGGTGTAGGCTGTATCAGGTAAAAACGAGGCTGGTGTATTTTTCCTGCTGACAGACAGTAGGTCGCTTGTTCTGCTACAATAGGGGAGAAAAAAAGTCTAAAAAGGCAGTTTTGGACAAACGTTAAGAATTTCTGACGGACACATACAAGAACAGAGGACCGAAAAAGCAGAGCTAGAGTTTAAAAACTAAAGAGAGTGAAGCGAGAGAGAGTGAGCAAGAAAGAATGGGAGAAAGGGGGGAAGGGAGAAGGAAGGGGGAGAAAAAGAGGGAGTGAGGGATTGGGTTTCCTCTGACTGTGTGTCTGGGCAGCTCCACATGTTCCTCATTAAGGTCCTCACACTGTGGGACCAGCTCCACACCGGGATGCTTGTTTTTGTTATTAGGCCCAGCGTGCTGTGGTCTGGTGGAAGCCCGAAAACAGGGCCAGTCCAGGACCATCTCCTCAGCTCCTCAGACCGAGGAGGAAAATAACTGCAGTGACCTCACATATCTGCACCACAACACACACAACACACATCCCTCTGAAACCTGTTGGTAATGCTTTTATGCACACAAGAAACTGGAAAACTTAAATCTAATCTGATACACATAAATAATGCATCTGTGCTGCACTTATTCAACCTGTGAATACAAAGCTGCTCCATTGCACAACCCTGAACCACCAGCTCTCTGTCAGCACCTCAAACAATTTAGTTTTCCCGGAAATGTGCTGTTTACAAAACAATAAAAAGCGTAGTGGCAGGAAATTGTTGATGTGTCATGCTTCTGATTTTTATTCGATTTCATGCCAATCTAGATTAGCCAACTGAGACATGTATCATGTTTCTTCTAGAGGCTGATAACATCAGAGATTGGAATCAGAAGGAGCACGCGCCCTCTGTCGCCTCCGCTAGCACCACACGGTTGCAATACAAGAGACACACTTATTGAATTTTAAACAGGAACCAGAGCAAATTGACTGTTTTTTTGTTTTGTTTTGTTTTTTTTCAGAGGGCCCCTGTCTGAAATGAAGTGGCCTATAGCACAGCTGAGAGAGAGAGAGAGAGAGCGAGAGAGCAGAAAGTGAGTGTGTCTGGTTCAGGCCTCTCGCTGGTGGAGGGGATCTCTTATCTCAGCAGAGATAAGGGAAACTGTGGTGTGAGTGTATACGGGGCAGCGCTGATAGCATCTTCACTCAAGGATCCCACTTACGGCACCCTGATTGATAGCTGACAGCACACACGGGGGGGCTTTTGGAGTGTTTTTGTAGGTACCCCTCCATAGGTATCCATGCAGGCATCTGTTTGCTGTGTTCCTTTGGATCTTTGTCTCTGTGTAAACAGGAATTATCACACGTGCATGTCATCTGTGGAAAAAGACAGAGCGCTGCGCTGCCTGAGAAACTCATGAGTGTGGAAACAAAGGAAGGAAAGGTACATTTTTATTTGTTGATTTCAGTATAAAACATGCATTTTTTTAATCTTTTTATCTGTCTAACTTTTGTTGGTTTGGTCTCCTTCTTCCTCTCTCCTTCCTCACAGAACAAATGTTGACACAGCGTCAAGCCCCACGCTCATGAAAAGACAGTCAACTGACAGGTAACCCTAGCTCCAGGGTCGGGGGTCATCCCGGCCTGATGAGGGATGATGGGTAAAATAAATGGAGAGCAGCACACAGAGGGACCTCTGATGTCCTCAGCCTTAAGGGAGAGAGTTCAGGCCCATTTGACCTCTGACCTAAACCCTGTGTGTTTGTGTGTGTGTTTTGAAGGTTAAACCTCTCCCGATCTTGAATTCTCCAGTATTTTTCTGCGTTCTTTCTTTCCCCCGTCCATGTTTTTTTTTCTCTTCAAACAAATAAATCAAGTAGCAAAAACAGTTGAATGTATGGCTTCAGTGAGCAGCCTGTGAAGCTGATTCCAAGGCATAACTTTGTTTGAACATGCCTCGTCTTTCTCTGTTCATGACGACACTCCCCCGCTTCTAGTCACCCGAGCCATGATGCATTATGGAAACAGGCAACAAATTGCTTTGTAATGACCTATGACAACTCTCTTTGCTCCCAGAAACTGAAATGTTAGCAATACCTCTGCAACCTGCAGCTCAAGGAATAATACTCAATATTTCCATCTCATCATTTTTCAACTTCCAATTGTTGTTTATTTCATTTACAGACAAAGAACAACTTAGTCAGCTCTCATTAAAAGACTGCTAGCCAGATGTTAAATGTAAAATTCAAAGTGGATGTTTTATTGCCATCAAATAAAGTCCGCACCATCTTGCTATCACCAAGAAGACCCTTTGAATCCTCCACTTTTTATCTCTTTTCTTTATATCTTTTTCTTTTTACTGATGCTTTTACAGATAAATACATCTCAAGCAGGTGGTCAACATTTCAGGAAAACTTTTTCTTTTTCCATTTCAGTAGATTTAAACAGATCTTTTAGGACAAAGAATCACAGACATAATGTTTAAAATCTCTCCTCAGATCTTGATGTGTTGTGTCTTAAAAGCCATTGTAGCTTTTTCCATCATGTGCTGCAGGTTGTGCTCTCAGCCGCTTGCCTTTTTACACCTGACAGCTTAATCTGCAGATGCATTTGTGATAAAGCTCAAGTTAGCAACAGTTGGTATTGTTTCTGCCCTGGCCCACCCAGACAATGGCCCTGAACCAGGAATAGATGCATAGACAGTAACTCATGAGTGTGTAAATTTAGCCTGAACTGAACTACCAAAATTTTTAGCCATGAAGGCATTCGGAGAATGTTCCCTCCTGCTTGAGTTGGTTTAAGGCAGTGAAACGTGGAGGAACATGGCAGCGGTGCACACTTCTACTAATCAAGTATGATTGACTCGCTGTTGTGCACTCTGGGCACAGATCTGTTAGGTGGAGAAAAGAGGAATTGCTATGTCTGTTCTCTCCTTTGCTTTTCAATATATATTTCGCACATTCGCAGAAATTTAAAGGAAAAAACAAACAACCCTTATATGATTATGTGGGATCATGCATGAAAACAACCCATCACCTGCTATGTTTGTGTTGATGAGCAGCTATTAGACACTCCAGTGCATTAATGAATCACTACATTATCTGCTCGATCTTAAGACAATCATTTTCAGTGGAAACACAACATTCAAAACCAGTCCAACAGTGTTCACACGACTTAATCTTTGTGAAATCTTGATTAGCTTCGGCAGGCTTGTATGAATCTGAGGATGTTATGAGTAATGCCAGAGAGGAGAAAAAATAAACTTACCTCAGATCAGTGTGTTTGTGGTATATGCTGTATTGTAAATTGGAGCGCTGCTCTAACGGGAGTTTGAATTGGCAGACGCGGTTAACCCTCGTTCCCCTTACAACTTCAGCTGGCCGACTAAGACCTCGGGCAGCTACAGGGACAGATAGCCATTGGAATCGAGGCACATGACAACAGCTGTCTGTTTCAAGAATCGGCACTTTGATTAGAGTAGGATGGTAGTGAGCGATGTGGCCTAATTCCCACATATCTGGGTAGGGCACTTCTGTGAAGAGAATAAAAAAAATCATTGAATGGAAAAAAGATTGAAGCACAATCACATGCACGCAGAAACACTGGCAAACACACCCCCACTTATACTACACTTATGCTACTTATGTTTGTAGATATTCATAGGCTACAAAACCATGTGTCACACTTGGAAAGCTTCCCATATTCTCTAGAAGTCCATCAAACACAGAGACAGAAGGATATGAGTGCAGCCAACCATTGGCCCCAGTGTAAGCTGAGCATGTGTGCAACGTGAATGAGACCTCTGTCTGTTATTATGGTCGATCCTCATCCACTCTGCTACCCCAGCCCCACCCCGACAGTGTCTGCCTCTCTCCTTTTGCAGCAATTCTTTATGTGCTTTGGCTTTATTTTTGTTGTTCCAACACCCAAGACACCGCTGTTTATGCTTGGTAACAATCACCAAAACACTATGGGCCCACAGCTTTACCAACATCCAACTCTTTCATGTGGCGTCACCGTTAAAGCACGATATGAGCAGAATTCACAAACAAGAGGGATCATGCCCCGTAATGTGTGTTTGGTTATCAGTTGGCTGCTGCAAACAGGCCGAGGAGATGTGAATGTGATTAACCTTGCCAGACTGACTCAGCGTGCTCGCTCCGGGATATAAGCCTGCGTTCCCGGTGATTTATAGATGTGGAGCAGTCAGCCACAAGGCCTCAGGCTGAGGGAGAAAGAGAGCAAAACAACAGTACTTAATTCAAGTCTGACAAATATTCTGCAGGAAATCCATACGGACTGCTCCATCAAATCTGTCAGACCCCCTGGTTCTTCCACAGTTGTAAATTGCAACTTGTAAACTCAAACATTCCACATTAACAAAGCTGAAAGAAGAAGAAGAAGAAGAAGAAAAAGAAGAAGAAGAAGAAAAAAAAAACACTGTCTGCTTTAGTTTACTTAATGCAGTAATACACCATACTGTTTCTGTCTTGCCCAGACACCATAGAAAATGCATCTTTGCAAGCTCCCTGGGAAATGCGCCTTGGAGCAGATGTGAATTTCCAATAAAAGTGACTCTTAATCCTGCATGCATTTTTGAAAGTTGTGAAATTGCAAAATACCTCACTGGCTGCATATGATTCATCCCGCATTGTTCTTTCCTCCCTCCCAGAGTTTGTTCTGTCCAATCTTTTTAGGCAAGCAGCTGTTCGCGCAGACAGCTGCATCGGCCATTCATTGCAGCCGAGAGGCAATTAAAAAATCAAGCCAATGTTGTGTTTCGGTTGATCCATTTCTATTTCTACATGTAATCCTCTCTTTTACGTACCCACACACCAGCTTTCCCTCAGGCACACACACATGCTCATGAACAGCCCCATCAAGAGTGTGATGTAGGATGGTATGGACATTTTTTTCCCTTAAGACAAAAGCCCCAAATTGCAGGGACATGGCACCGTTGGATTTGAGGCATTATTGAGGCATTATTGAGGCCAGAGCTGAGAGGAGCCATGTAATCTCCAGGACTTACTGGTCCACAGATTTTTTCCATATCTTCTTCAGTGGAGGTATGCGGCCACACAAAGTCTGACTGGCGTCACAGTGGCATTCAGCGGGGAGTTAAATCGAGGTGAGGCCGTGCCCTGTGCCACAAGCACTGATGCATTCTTATAGGACTGCACACGTAAACACACGCATTCATACAAGAGCTCGCATGCCCAGTTGTACTCTGTTCCAAACACACACTCACGCACACTCTCTCACACACACACACACACACACACACACACACTCATGCACTGTCCATGCCTCCAGTTGTTCCGTCCTCTCACGACACACAGCAGGTGTGAGGCGGAGTGTGACAGAGCTGGCTGGGTGGGGGTGGCTGGGTGATCTGCAGTCTTTAGAACAGCTTTCCTATTGTTTCTAAAATGCGTGTGCTCTTTTGGAATTGATTTGGAAAATTTAATGGGATTACGCCATTGGCTATGCACTATGGCTAGCAACAGACGCAATATAATCAGATTTGCCGTATGTGAAAGATTCATCTTATTGTTGTGGTTCATTGTTTTAACTTTTGGGGCATTTTTTTGGACCGCAGCATAATCCCTCTGCTCACCCAATCTCATACTCATCAGCCAACATGGTGCCAAACTGGCTTGAGAATCAAAGCCCTCGGTCAGCCGCAGTCACAAAGAGAGTGATGGCCTTGGGTGAAAGGATAAGCTGTTTCAGAAGGAGATTCACAAATCAAATGCATCCTCAAGCTGCCAGGTAAAGCAGAGGCAGCGGGCTCTCACTCACTGACTTGGAATCAGAAGTCAAGATGCAGAGGAGCAGCTTTCCATGTCAGAAAAAGGCAGAAGCAAGCTAACTTTCTTGCAGATATCTTATACTGGGGATTAGCCATTGTCCTAATTCAAATGCTGGAATTAGAAGTAATCCATTGCAGAGAAAGAAGATATTCTGTATAATATGACAATAATATGATAACTTTCCTATCCAAGCTTCACTGAGAAAAAGAAGAAGTTTTTCTTTTCAGAATTGGCTTGCAGGGGTACAACGTGAAACGCTGAACAAGCAATTATTTTCCCACTCTCCAGACAAGTAAACATCCCCGGTGCTGCCAGCTCTTATAGCTGCAACTCATTCCGGGATCTGGAAGCAGAACGAGATCAGATTTTATTTTCCACAACTTTAAGCGAAACGTGCCAAGATTATCATCCATCCGTGGCTCAAAATTTATTTCGGCTTGCAGGAGATCTATCAGACTTATGGCTGGAATAGACACAACCTCTCTTTTTATTTTGATAGCATAAACGATGTTCCAGAAAAATAGCCTTCCATCTGTGATATACTGCATGTGGTAGATTCAAGGTAGAACAACTCACTGCCCTATTTTCTCTTCACCTTCCATAAAATGAGATGGTTTTTTAATATAAAGTTTGCTCTTCTGCGGGTTCATCCTTTGCTCTGGCTGCCTCTCTGTGCATTATTCCTGGCAGATGCCGTCACTTTGTCATCGCAGAGCTTAATTGTCCCTAACCAAAGAGATGATCCACATGATTTATTTGTAATTGCTGGTGCACAGACAGACCATTATATCCGTTGAATGGCAGCCTTTAAGCAGCTGTGGACTCTGTGGACGTTTCCACACATACTGAATATTTTTAAAAAGCAGCCGTCGTGTGTTCTGCGAGGACGGGAAGTATGGATCATATGGGATGGTGATTTCTGACTTCCTCTGGAGACTCTTGTCTAATGATTGCTGGAGATGAAGGGGCCATCATCTTTCCTGCTCTCCCCCAGCCGTACCCAAGTGCTTCCTGTCTGCCACATGTGTGCTGCAGCATCCAGACGTCCGTAATAGCCTTTTTTCTTTCTTCTCTCAGTCCAGGAGGAGCGGTTGAGTGAGAGAGCTGCCAATCACGCTGCTACAGGTCAACTTATTTTGAATATTTAGAAATATGTGGAATGGATCCTCTGTACCACAGTGAAATACAGCACGTGATATGATATCAAATCAAACATTAATCTTCCTTCTTCTCATATTCCTCCCCTTCGACCTGCTTCTCCTCCTCCTCCTCCTCTTCCTCCTGCTCCAGACAGGAGCATTACAGAGTAATAGCAGTCGGCTAGGAGCGCTTTCGTAATTGCCTGGGCTCATGTGCTGTGGAAAGCCAGGGCAGGGGCCAACGGCATCAAAGTCTGACTGATCATTCCTCAGCCTCCCTCCACTGAAGGGGGGGGGGGGGGGGCAGAGGAAAAGGAGGGGGAAGAAACACAAATACAGATGGACAAACAAACCAGGGGAAGTCAAAACTGAAGCAGATGTGGTGATAGCGGTAGATGGACAGATAGACGGACGGACAGGAACAGAGGAACCTTAGCCCGAACGGAGTCGCTTCTCCTCCTCCGCTCCAACACCTGTTAATATTTAACCAACAATGGGGGTGGCACGAGCAGTAGGGATGAAAAAAAAATGAAGAAAAACAAAAAAAGTGATGTTGAGGTGACATCATGGATTATTAAGGTGGGGGTGGGTCTAATAAGGGCCTGGTTTGGCCTGGTCGGTAAAGAGGGCAGGAAACTGAGGCAGAAGCAATTTGAGAAGCTGAGGCCTCAGTCTGCAGCTGTGCACTCAGTTTTTCTCTCCCAGCTACACAGCTGCAGGATTGACAATACTGCAAGTATTTACCCATGACCTCTCCTCTACTTCAGAATCCAATGCATGTTTATTTGACACATATGTTAAAGAAGAGTGTACATAAGAGCCTGTGATCAATTTTCCCATAAGCTCAAGCTTTATTCTTAGTCAAAAAGAAAAAAAAGGAATTCTTCATAAGCTGAGAAAAATATTTTTCTCGCTGAATGATGCAAAACGTCGGACAGAAATACGTCAAATATCGCCCGAAGTCTTTTGAAAGTTATGCTTGGCATCTTTTTCCAGAGCTGCTTGAGTCAGTGGAGCAGCTTACTTCTTATTCATGTCATGTGTTTTTCCATGGAGACGTTATAACACGAGCAGCACCAACATGGAAAACACAGAGTCAACCCTGGCAGATGTTGTCCAGAGCACAGAGATTAGAGAAGGCTACAGTAAAACAATAAGTCGAGGATTTATAAGACGTTGTTGGGTGATGCTGCTGCACCACACACTGTGATCAGAGTCACACACCGACAAAAAGATCTCTGCAGACTGTGATGCTCCACTTTTGAACTACTAATCATGTGTGTGTGTGTGTGTGTGGAGGCGTGTGTGCTACATCGTGCCAAACACAAAGAATTTATCTCTGGGATCTTTTTATTGGCTGTGTTTAAAGTTGCCAGATTGTGAGCAGCTTTCCCCTTTGAAAATATGTGCTGCTTGCACTGTCACAGCGCTGCATTCATCTTTGCAGACGCCTCAATTACAACCCACTGATACCCTTAAAGTCGGAGAGGAGCTCAGGAATGCTCCGGCGGGACAACTGCCAAGCATCACTACAAACACCATCAGCTCCTAGCACCCCACAGAGAGAGAGAGAGAGAGAGAGAGAGAGAGAGAGAGAGAGAGAGAGAGAGAGAGACGAAAGGGAGAGAGAGAGAGGGATGAACCTCAGTATGTTTGCAGACCAAACCAGGAGAGAGGAGGAGGAGGAGGAGAAGGAGGAGGAGAAGGAGGAGGAGGGGATAATATGTGGCACCACTCTGAGAGCTGAGCCCTCCGCCACGGCGCTTTTGTTGCCAGATCACAACCAGATGTGCCAAGTGTGTCCAAACAGGAATGACTGTGTGAATGCAATTTTCAGCAATTTGTCAGAATTTAGAGTCCCCCCCCCCCCTCGGCCCCATGGCCCCTGAAAGACAAATACAAACGTTAGAGGAGCACAACAGTCATTTCAAACAGGCTCCCATGAACGCTCACTCCAGTCTTCGCCTCCAGCGCAGTCATGTGATGAGAGATATACAGTACAACGCAGAACACAGAGGGGCAAGACAAGGCCTGTAGTATTGACAAATAACCACCCACCTAACTTTCATGCATCAGCATTACTGAAACTACCAATCCAGCACATTTATTTACTCTTTGCTTGTAGAGTCAAAATCCCTGACAACGTTCACACACCCTAAATCCATCATCTTAGCTCAGCCTGGACAGCGAAAGCAACACAAAGAGAGAGATAAATAGAAAAAAGGTTGTTAATCTTTCCTTTGACGCGTCATAAAAATGCAGCTTCTCAATGTTACGCAACCGGTTCTTTTCTCACAGCTCACCCGACTTCTTTTCAACACACAAATTATAAAGAAATCTAAAAGCAATTAAAGAGGAATGCCAATGAGGGAGCACTACTGCATATGTGGGAAAAGTTGTATAAAGCCTTTTGTGGCTCCAGAAGACGCTGCGCGAAAATCTGATACCTTGCCTCATGTGATGTCACTCGAGTCAGTGTCAGTCAGGACTGTGTGGAGTTGGAAAGAAGTGAGCTACCCAGACCTCTGTAGCTCGCTCCTCGTCTTTGCTTGAGGCTAAATTAGCTGCTACTGTCACAGCACACCTGAATCTCAGACTGAGCTGTTGGTGTTTGTGTTGCATTGTGGGTAATGTAGTCACTAGAAGAATGCATGGGTTAAAAATCACAAAATCTCTGGTTCTGCTGAATTGATTTTTTTTTTTTTTTTTTTTAAACTTAAAATATTATGGGAGCGTATTTCTAAACAGTGGAGTGCTCTTTGAGGTCTACTAATAATAATCACATTTTCCTGGACACTGGGAAAGAAAGTATTCTTGCCTCTACCTTATTTAGACCTCTGTCATGGGAAATTGAGGGCAGTGTCCCTCTTTATGGCTGCTATGAAACATGTCAGCCCAAGGGATTAGAGAATGGGGGTTTGAGGTGGGTGGTTACTGGTGGGGGGTTTGGTACAGTGGAACACCTTCACTCCCTTCTGCTTAAAAACCTGCACAATCAGCCGAGTCCCAGGCCTTCACCTGGGAAGAGGACTGCATGAGCCCAGCTCGGGTCCTGCTCTGCTGTTTAGCCCTTTTGACGTCATTGAAATAATCTAAAGAGATGCCTTTTGTGTCCTCGCATGCCATTTCAGGCAAGCAGGGAATTCAGGGTATGGTCTGAGACTCGCAACTGCAGTTTTGGCTTAGGGTGGTGGTCACGAAGGCCTTGTCACAAGCAAACCAGGAGCACCAGACAAGAGCTGATTCTGTTTAGAGCGCCATGAGAGGACACATGACAGTCTTAGATGCTAATAAGCAAACATGTGGCGGTGGTTGGAAGCTCCTATACAGCTACATCTTTGCTGTTGTCTTATATGTGAATTCTTGGTTGTTTTTGTTATGGATTTCTCGCTGCAAGGCCTTTTTTTTTTTTTTTTTTTTTTTTTTTATAAAGAATCCCACCCACCAAGACCGAACTCTCTGCCTTTCCTTGAGTCACACTTTTGGAAGGCAACAAGTCTGAATTGTGGGACCAATGAAAGAGACAATTGTGGGAAGGTTTGCATAACGTTGCTGTCAGTCATGTGTCTTGTTACTCCGTAAGACAGCTCAAATTCACCACTAATGCCTGTTTTAATTTGTTGCCTCATTGCTCTGGAATTCGGGATAAATTACCCTGTTAGTCTTGCTAGGAAAGTTAGTGTGTGTTTACGATATTTATTAGAGTTTGTTGTTCTGGCTTACATAACAGAGGGAATTTTGCTTGTGCTCGAGGAAAAAGGAATGCCAGACTACTCAACTGCTCCATATTTCAACATAATTTCATTTGCAATACACTGTAAGTACTGTACTCACCAACTGGAAATGCATCCTCATGTAATTAAATCAGTGTTGAAATTTACCGTTTTGGTATACACCAATGAAAAGTGAGTAGAATTAAGTTTATGTGGGTTTGACTTTTTGATCAGGACTAAAATTGGCAGATAGAAAGAAGACTCGGCTGTTGCAGCCTAGACCGTCATAACCCAGAAAGTTGTGGGTTTTCCCTCCTCGGGGTGTGTGTCTAGCATTACAGCTGAAAGATGGACAGCAGCATTGGAGTTTACTTACAGGAATCTGTGTGGGTGTGAGAATGGGTGCATGCTGTACAGAGAGAAAGGTACTTTTTTCCTTTTCTTTTTCATGTTCGTGTGTGTGTGTGTGTGTGTGTGTGTGTGTGTGTGTGTGTGTGTGTGCGTGCGTGCGTGCAGTGCTTGCGGTTGATCCGACTTATGTGCGGTGTTTGCATATGTTTGCGTGTTTATACCATTGTGTCATGAGGGAATAATTTTTTGCTCTTTGGTTTTGAGCGACAGACAGACTCTGTGCTGCCATGTGTGCAGACCAGATGCGGGTAGAATATTTTAAACAATAGCCTGGTGTGAGCGTGTGTGCGCAGTATGCATCATTTGGCTCAGTAGTGGATTATATTTGTGGAGAATATCTGTGTGTGTTTGGGTGTGTCTGTCAGTATGCATGAATGATTCCTTATCTAGTAGTATGTACTCTAAGCTGTATGTGTGCATGCTGTGCCATGCATTTGCATACCTGTGGTTCTATCCATGAGTCTTACTTTGACGCAGTTATGTTGGCATGTGTTATACGCACTTACTGTATATACATACAGTTTGATGACATGTGCGTGTGACAGTGTGCTCAGAGAATGTGCATTAGTGCAGGCTGTGTGTGTTTGTGTGTGAAGGCCCATAGCAGCTGCTGGACACCACCTGTGGCTGAGCCCTCCCTAAGGCCTGTTGTGGCTCCAAATAGTCCCTCTGGGCTCACAGGGACTTGGGCTCTGGATGTCAGAGATGGCCAGTGACAGGCAGAGCCCTCCAGGCTGCATGGATTGCTCTGCTATGCCTGTCTTATAAACCGACTTTTTGTCCTTTAATGCAACAGAAATCACCAAATAATCTGTTTAGTGTTTACTTTCCTTTTCTTTCTTCCTATCATTCCCTGTCTTTTTTCTTGGTCTGCAGGTTTTTTCCTCTTTGGTAGGCTGGCTGACAGATGTCCATCAGCTCCAGCGTTTACCCCCACCCCAACACAGCTCCAGGCCCCACAGCACTAGAAGAAAAGCTGGCAATAACAGCTCCATGAAACACAGCCCTATAAATGGACACCCAGTTCTCTGGCTGTCAAGATGTTTATGATGTTTAAAGAGCCACTTTTTCCGAGCGCATTTGTTACCGTAATTGTGCTGATGCGAATAATAAACATAGTTATGGTAATCCTTCTATCAGCAGGCAGGAAATTGTTTATTGTCACAGTTTGTTTCACATGATTTCTAATTATTCTCCCTTCAGTGAAAAGTGTGCACAATGCGAACAGAAACCTTCTCAACATGAATGCATGTGATAATGACACACAGCAATTTTCTGGGCCTGGTTGTGAAAAGTCTAAAGTCTCAGTTTTCGTTCATTATCTCTCTAACTCAATTTCTGGCCGAGCAGCAGATAGTTACAGCCCATAACTTTTAGGTATGATTACTAATAACCTGTAATTACTTTCATGTTGGGGAGAGAAGATAAGAAAAGAAAAGAGGAGCGAAGAGAAGAGAAGAGAAGGAGGAATGTGACAAATGTATTAAATCCTCCAGCTGCATGCGAGAATGTTAAACCGAATTACAAACATTAACCTCTCCAGTAGAACAATCATGTTTGTCTGCCTTATCTTTGGCTGCAATAGCTTGTACTGTCTCCATCTGGTAAACAGATAAGGACTGTTTTCTACAAGTAAAGCCAGAGCACTGTGATAAATACTTGTTAAATACCCCTAAATCCGACTTTTGGCAGTAAGTCGTCCATTAGTGAGGCCATCTTTTAAATGAGACGGGGAAAAAACATAAAAACAGGTGTTTATGTCTTCTTTTACTCTTAGGATCATATCCACTATAAAATCAAAAGAAAAGTGTGGTAATTTTCTCCGTTACTCAGTGTGTGGGTTTTTAATCTGCATGTGTCTTACAGTATTATGACATTACACGTTCTCATTTCACATCAACATCTGTCATTTCTCCATTGCTGATATAGAATACAGGTTGGAGAATGTATGTGTTAGTAATTTGGAAACTTAGTTGTGGGGGTTACCGGTGTCATATCCCACAATGCACCGCTGAATTCCTTTAACATGTGGTGAGTCAGGAAAGGGGTGGTTGACCTATGCCTTCCCATGAGCCCCTTGGGAACAGCTTTGCTCAGTTGCTCGAGAAATCTAGGATCACTGCACAAACTGCTGTGCTGGTTGTGACTGGAATTGTAATCACCTTATTCTCCTTCTTCCCCTCCGAACTGAACTCTCACTGGTCCTTCTTATTTTTCTCTTTTTACCCTCTTTCAACGCTGTATGATTTCTTGTTTGGGCCTCTTTTTTTTTTTTTTTTACTTCTTGTGTCTGTTTTAGTCTTTTTAGTATTCGGCACAACAGCAACTCCACACGTGCAATCCATTATGCTAGGTAGAGGAGGGAGAAAGTGCAGGAAGCTGAAGGTGAAACGGGTTGCTCTACTTTCCTCTGTATAAACACATTTCTACTGTCTGTGGCTTAACACAGTGTAATGTCATTGCCATATTGTTCAGTGGTTGCCACAGAGAGTTTTTAGGACCATCACAACTAGAGGAACACAAGGTGAATTTGTGGTTTTGGAAACTCACAGTTAAATTGTGCACAAACAAATTGGTTGAGTATCCAAGACTCACAACAGTGGTAGAATGTAAATCAGTACACTTACTTAAGTACTGTACTTAGGCATAATTGCAGGGTACTTTCCTTAAGTCGTTCCATTTTCTTATACTTAAAGCTCCTGATTTCAATCCTTACATTTTTTCTTGATAACATTAAATGTTGACTAATATGATTAAGTAAGCAAAACCTTTAAGAGTTGGAAAAAACATCACCTTTTGTGTTATTGTTCAGAAGAAGCAAACAGCCCTGCATATGTGCTAAATCCTTACTGGTGCATGGAGTAGCCTATACGACATTATGTTTTTCCAGCCAAATCCCGCCCACTTCAAAGAAGCAAGAGGAGGAGAGACAAAACAAAAAACACAGTGAAGTTACCAAAACTGTTGTAACTTTGGCAGATTATTGTGTGTCCATGTAGGACCCTGTTTTTAACAATAATAATATTGTGAAGATGTGTTTTCAGGGCCTTTAATACATTACCTTTACTTTAAACTCCGTTAAAAATCAGAGAGAAATATATAGTTTTAGTTATGGAATAAATTACCCAACTCTAGCAAGCAGACAGAATTAATTCCACCTTGACCAGCTACAACATTTTTAATGCTTCTCAGGGAGCATTTAATAATAATCTGCAATAATAATCCAGCAATATTTATGTATGACGACTGCTTTGTGTGAATGAGCTGTCTTGTTGTGATACTGTGTGTAGGCACTGTTCTCAGGTCTCTCTTATGAAAGAACGCTTGATCTCTTGACTTGCTGAATAAATGTAGCTTAACTAACTAATACACATAATAATATAATGCTGACAGGGACCATTCTGCGGCATAATCAGGACTTTTACTTTGGCTTCTTTACATATATGTTCCTATTAACACTCCTGTACTTTACGTAAGATTTTGGATGAAGGATTTTGACGTGGAGTATTTTTACATTGTTATATTGTTGTATTTTAAGATATGTAAAGGTGGTTTAAAGAACAGATTGTGCTTCTCTCATAAGAGAATTACAGTAAGTCCACAGTAAGTCTGCATAAATAAATGGTCTGTTTACATAGTCTTGCTGTATAATTATTGTATTATATTGACTAGAATGTCATAAGCAGTCTGTAATTAATGGCTAAAATCTGGCCACCACAGAAGAAGTAAACAAACACACAAGTAGATATCCAATATGATCACTAACAGCCAACATGACTGGACAGATAAAGAAATGAAACGCAAATATCAACAGAAAATTCAAGAAAAACACCACCATCCTTAAGAATTACCCTGCCATAATAGTTTATCCAATCCAAGAATTACCAACTTAACATGGTGGAGGAGATTGTGTGCTCCTGTCACTCTGGGAGCTGTGTTGTAGCGATAATAGCTCCTGGTAGGGTCTCCCAAGGCAAATTGGTCCCAGGGGAGGAGCCAGACTAAGTGTGATTCATGAACCCTACATGAATCAGCCAAGATGGAGCTGTAGTATTTTACCCGGAACAAGGAAACCAGCGCTTCCTCCTGGAGTCAGACCTGGATGGGAAGCTTATCGGCAAGCGTCTGGTGGCTGGGAATTGACCCTCGAAGCTTGGCCAGGCATAGCCCAAAAGAACTATATGTAGCTGCCACCCTCTGGGCCCACCATCTGCAGGGATAGGCACTGGAGTTGGGTGCATTGCAAGCCAGGCAGCAGGCAAAAGCCGGGACATAGGCATGCTGGCCTCTGGCATTGCAGACTGATTCCAGGGATGTGGAATGTTACCTCTCTGGCGGGGAAGGAAGCAGAGTTGGTACAGGACGTGGAGCTAAACCAGCTACATATAGTTGGGCTCACGTCTTGGAGTAACTAGGAGGTATACTGGAAGAGATACCAGCTACTACTCTGCCCACGAGGTTTACAACTACCACCTTCAGAAAAACTTCCATTGTGGAAGTGGCTGCAAGGATTTATGGTCAGAAGGTTGTTGGTGGCAACTTAAGAACCCACTGGTGGACACCAGCTGAAAGGGAACCCGTCAAAGTGATGGTTGGTTCATGGGTCAAGAGCACTTTGAATAACTTCTCTACCAGTACAACACCTACTATATGTAGAAGGCAGAGATTGAAAACTCAGGGAAAGCCTCACCCATTTCCCTGGCACAGGTCTTGGGGGTGGTCAAGAAGCTTCTTGGTGACAAGGCACCAGATGTGCACGAGATTCACCTTGAGATGCTGAAAGCTCTTGTTGGACAAAGAGCCAAACGCTTCTTATATAGCTAATGTGTTCCTATTCTTGACACAAAGTCAAATGTGTTTCCAGTAGGTGTTGGCGTCCATCAGGGTGCCCCTCGCTGTTTGTGATATTTGCAGGATATCAGGCACAGCCAGTGGGAGGAAGGTGTCTGGTTTGGGGACCTCAGAATTGTGTCTCAACTTTTTGCAGATGATCTGGTTCTGCTGGCATCATCAGACTGTGCCCTTCAGCATGCACTTGAGTGGTTTGCGTCCCAGTGTTAGGGTGCTCACCTGTCTGTCCACAGTGTTTTCCTTTTCCCTTTTCCCTTTTCTCTTCCTGTTATTTGTCTGTCTGTTCCCCTGTCTGTCAGAGGCTGGGTGTGGCTACACACTCTCTCTGCTGGTCTAATTACCTGCGCACCTGCTGTGCATTAGACTCATCAACACCAGCAGTATATAAGGGTGGCTCTCTGCTCTGCTGGTTGCCGATTTGTCTTGATCTCTCTAATCAGGCAATCTATGTTCCAACCTTCGCCCATAGGCACAAGCTTTGGGTAATGACCGAAAACATGGGATTGTGGATACAAGCAGCTGAAATTGGGCATGTCCAACTGGTAGAAGACGTGGGGTAGACGCAGAACATGCTGGAAGGGTTGATTGGATTAATTGATCTGGCCCGGGAAAGTCTCAGGATCTCCCAGAAAATGGAAAATGTTGCTGGGGAGAGGAATGTTGGGATCACCTTGATTAGCCTGCTGCCACCACGACTCGGCCCTGGATAAATGGAAGAAGATAGAGGATGGACAGATGGATAGATGATAGTTTATACTGCCATGACAAGAATGACTTGTTATAGACCGTATCTTACTATTCACAAGAAAAATGTGAGTTCTTTATCAAACTACAGGTGCATTGATCAAGGCCAGTGGATCCCTAATTATTGGACCAACCTTTATCAAAGAGAACTAGTAACAGATTCAAAGGTCTCACAGAGGTCACTGAAGCCTTGGGCCATAAGGAGGCTAGAGAGGGGTTCTGGGTCAGGGTCATGAGAGGCATGTGTCCTGATGGCTTTATTGTGGCAGTGAAAGGGGCTGTGTTTTGGGGACGAGGAACGGCTCAGCTCTGGTCCAATGGTGGTGGTGGTGACAGTGGGGGAACCATTGGAGGGGACACAACTGCTCGTGGGGAGCAGAGATGGGAGAATGGGAAGTAGACAGCTGTGCAGGGGTGAATAGGAGGTCCCTTTGTGTCCTGCCAACAAAAATCTGTGACCAATTATCTCTGTCTGTCTCACAAGGGGGAATTCTTGAACACTTTGGGTGGGTGTATAGAGAGGATGCATAAGGGGCAGTTGTGGGAGAGAGAAGGAGCTGGGGTGGTGGTGGGTGGTTGGGGACTGGGGTGCTGCATTCATCAGTTTCAGATCTTGTCTTTTTCTTTGGCCTGGAACTGTTGAGAGGGATTGCTGAGGTTTTATAGCTTTTCTATTTGTGGTTTAGGTTGCTAATGAACCAAAAAAAAGTGCAGGTAGCCAAATGTAGACCCAGTATGAATATTATTTTGCATGTCCCGTGTGTCTATTTTAAGCACAGGAAAATAACAGTTTGTTCCACAATTGCTGAATTACGCCTGCCTGTGCGCCCCCCCATCCCACCCCCACCCCACTGAGAGAGCTTCCTATTTGTGTGGTTAGATTTCCAGCTATGTGAAAAGTGTGTCCTACAGAGAGACGGGGAAAGTGGTTGAGAGAAGGGAAGTTGGGCCCATGGATGGCTTGTAAGCCATGTGTTTGACATTAAAAGGCTAATTACAGCTTTAAAAGCCCCGTGTTTACCGCTGAGAAAAGCCTTGTTAGGTATATTTTACTGTCTCCCCTGAAATTATTCATCCTTGACAAGCTCAATTGACATTATCATAATTACAAATGTGATTGCAGCTTAATCGCTCCAACCACTGTTTCACTGTTTTAAGTGTCTGCAGCGGAAGTCAATAATGCTCAACTTCTCTCTGACCATTCATGAAAAAACAGGATGCAGGATAGAGGTTTTGTTGTAATGGCATGCATGAAAGGAAAACTAACACAGTAGTTAAAGCAGGTATTACACACTTATAGAGATGCCATTCATCATTTCTTGTTGACAGGGAAAAAGAATCAACACAAGCAGTAAATAAGCGCTGCTTCACTTGTTGTCTTGAGTTAAATCTGAAATAGTGCTTCAGGAAGTGTTTCCAGAAAGAGAATAAAGGCATGTGAACTCTGCCCTAGCCGGGTGTGTTATTGCATAGGTATAGAATAACTCCGCTGCCGCTGACCCCGCGGCCACCTCTCCCCTCCAATCCCACATGGTTGCCAATAGCGATGACTCCGGCTGATCTTCACCTGTCAAAGCAAAGCTCTGACTAAAGACTTGCAGCTTGAGGAGAGGAAAGCAAAACAAGAGGAGAAGAACAAACAAGCCAACAAGCGGCTTTGTGTGCGACACAGATGGGATTTCTGTTCCTTGGGTGTGAAAATATTGTTGAGATTTGCTTTTCCTTAAAAAGCTGAAAGATTTTGGTTCAGAATTACAATACTCGGTCTCTCTCGTGTCTTTTAAAAGATCTACAGACCCACATATCACAAAATAAACAAATAAAATAATGTTCTGTGTTTCCAATCGGTCTAAATGTCCTGGAAGAATTCAATGTCCCTGACAAATTACAGTCCCCTATTATCTGATTATAGACCATATTTTTCCATGATTTTTGTGTCCAAGTGACTAATAGAAACAAAAGTTTTTGAAGTTTTTCCATTATTTAGCACAAGCGAGTCACTGACAGGCTGAGATTGTTATCCTAAGTGTCTAACAAAATTATGGAAAGGATCCCTGCAGAGATACCTTTTTGTCAATGAGTAAGATCCTTTTTGCTTAACCAGAAACAGCCGCTGCATCGCTCTCGTCAAAGCCACCAGACTCCATTCACAGAAACAGTAATTTTATCATCTTTAAACACACTTCAGTCAATAGCAACAGAAACACAAACAAAATGCCAAAAAAAGAGACCATTATCTTGTTTTGTAGACACGTTTTGGTGAATTAACCAGGTTGACAAAAACATGCATTTCCTGTGACTGCTTCACAATAAAAGCCACCCAATGTTCCACCCGTTGAATGCTTTTAATGTGAACTACCAACAGTAGAAAATGTGTGCTTTGCGTTAGTGGTAACTTAAAACAGCTGTGATGTGTCCTCAGGAGAGTGAACAATACGGTCGATATCAGTGAGATCAAATTAAAAACAGTATCACTGGATTAGGCACATGCATTGTTTCTGTGAATGCCTCGTGCGTGTGAAGGCAGTTTGAATCCAGCCTGGAAAAGGTGGACCCTGCCACTAACGAAGACATTTACCATGTAGAGAAATAAACATATAAATACACTGCATGGCCATTGGTGACAAAATGCAGACCACTGAGTTCAAGAAAATC
Organism: Chaetodon auriga; assembly: GCF_051107435.1. NCBI lineage: Eukaryota > Metazoa > Chordata > Actinopteri > Chaetodontiformes > Chaetodontidae > Chaetodon > Chaetodon auriga. The sequence continues at coordinate 22,444,556 of NC_135076.1, forward strand.
TGAAGCATTAAAACTTTAAACTGTTACGTCTTTATGTGAATTAACCCGGAGGTCTAAACTTACTCCTTCGGTGCCTTCAGCTATTTGAAAAGAAGAGAAATGCGACAAGTCCTAATCAATCAATCGGCAGGCAGCAGGAGGTTGGGATTGTTTTGCATTTCTTCAGTTTGTTTCTTCCTGGGATTTTTCTTCTCTTGACAGGAGGTGCCGCGAGCATACCAACAGTTGAAAGAGGAGCCACATTCTTTCAGCACAGATTCCTCCATCCCTCCTTTGTTCAAAGTTTGTGTTTGTTTGAGGGGCTTTCCTCACCTTGAACTCTTTTTGTAGCTAAGTAGACAGAACCAACCACAGACAGGGTGAGGCTCAGAAACTGCCATCTTATTAGCTCTCTGGCACAAAATTGAACACTTGAAATTTGATTTATGCTGTCAGAGAAAGTCTCACTGTTACAGATGAGTGGCAGAAGTCACTTGTTTCAGTCTCTTTACAATAATGTGGTCAAATTCTGTTGTCATAATGTCAGGCCAGTATTAGCATGTGGGCTATTTTATTGGCTTTTCACAATTACCCATGTCATGTGGTTTCTGTCAGAGTGAAAGTACAATGAAAGCTTTCCGTGTTTATAGGAGGAACAATTCTCAGGAAACTTGATTGAAGTTGTCTGACTTAAAGAGAGAAGCCTCCTTGTAAAAAGCCACTAAGTCCTCAGTTCTGCTTGACTGGCGTCCAACCCCCCTAACTCTTGGAAAGATGGGAGTCACACATTCCAGCCTGCGTATCCCCCCTCTTTGGCAATCTTTTTAGAATTAGACAAATTTGGCCCTGGATCCTTTCCCTGGGAGTTCTATTTGTCTTGCATCAGGGTTAAGAAAATAACCTTGCGTCTTTACCTCAGCGTTGGTCGGGGTCAGGGGAGGGTGGGGGCTGAGGCGGGAGGCCGTGCATTCATCCACAGGTCATTGTTACAGTAGAAAGCAGCATGGGGACTTTCACAATGGAGCTGTAGGGTGAACAGACTCTCTTCTCCTCCTCTGTGGGTTTGTTCACAGTGAGAGATCTGCAGAATGCCCCTTTTCTACAATCTGTGGGGGTGAATGTGGAAATTGAGGCTACCTGTTGCATGAAACAGCTCAGGCATTATGCATGCTGCCGGCCTGCCACCCTCAGGGGAAGGAGAGTGCAGGCTGCTGATGGAGACTTGGCTGCGGAGCGGCACATCTGGTACACGTTGTGTGGACTTTCTTTTTTCTTAAAAGTGCAGATGGTCTTGAATTGCTTTAAAAAAAATCTCTCCATTATACTAAAAGCAATACTAAAAAATAGAACCTGGGGGAATTCTGACTTTCCCTAAGGGGGTTTATTGTTGCTGGTTCAGTTCCTAAGCTGTTCACGTGCACAGAGAACCTGCATGAAATTGAATAAAGATACAGCTGCAGAGCTACCAATGCCTGTTGAATATAAACTCGTAGAAGGAACAGAAACACATTCAACGAGTTATTCTGTAAAGAGGTTATGTAATGAGACCCAAATGGGTGATGCATGCGTGGGCAGGAGCATCGAGCTGTGGCCTGGCTCCTGTTGACGTTGGCCATGTTCTTCAGGATCTGTCTACAGGAACGGCTCTGAGCCTGTTTTCAGGCCTCTCACCTCTTCTCCAGCCTTTCCAATTTTCTTTAGTCACTCCACAACTGAGCACTACGTTGTGCTCTTCCTCCTCACATGTCTAATATGACAGGCTTGAAACAAACTGTGAGAAGCACATTAGTAGGGAATAAGAGTACAATTAAGATTTGCTGAAGAAATTCAGTGACAAGAAGCAGAGCATATAGTCGAGAACAACCAACTTGACTTACTTGCCTCTTCATTAGCCCACACCACATGGACCTATTTTGGCAGACCCCGATGTCTGTTGACTCACCGACGTGCACTTTGCCAGCTATTCATACCTTCCTCCCACTCTCATTTCATTTCTACAGCAAATCAGTCAGTTAGCCAGCTAACCGGGTGGGAAATTCAAGAATAAAACAAGAGCTTCGCTTCACTACCCCGAAACTACAGAGAATCTTTATGACTTCTTCTGCTGGTGAGAACCATAGTGCGTGTTTTTATATTTATTTCTTCCTCTTCTTCTGCATATGTATTATTTATTTGGTATCCTGTACAAAGGACGTGCATTTTATTTAAATGCCTGCAGTATAGTATCTCTCTTTCTATGCATTTGCGTGATAACCAATTTGGTCTTTCCTTTCTTAGATGCTGTTTGTACAATATTAAACAAAGTTAAAGAGAAAGCAATATAAAACCTGAACCATCAGTCATGTTAGGAACACTTCCGAAGAAGTAAACTTATTGAAAAAAGGATGTACCTTCCCTGCCACATCAGTTATATTGTCTGAAACACATCATAGCTGTGTTTCCACTGTTGATAACTCTGCACTCACCAAACAAATTGCTTAGATCTGGGAGTGTGATGATATCACCAAAATGAACACCAGCAGGGAAAAACATGAGTGTTTAGTTGTCCAAAGCCACCAGACAAGCTGTTAACAAGATCGATTAGACAGGACTTTGCGTAAGCTGTCACAGTGAAGTCCAACATTTTCTTTGAATTATGATTATTTCCTTTAAAAATCATAGATCAGACCGTTAGAACTAAAATATTGTGTTACATAATTAAATACATACATACATACATACATACATACATACATACATACATACATACATACATACATACATTCTGCAAAGTTACTTGTTCTGGTTTTAAATGCAGCCACGTAGATGCTGCCAAATATACAAAACCAAACATCAAACACTGAACTGCAGTCTTTGTTTGTGACCCAACACTGAGCCCACCTCTGCACACAGCTCATGGAAAAACAAAGTGCTGCGCTGCTGTGTGGACAGGCTGTCTGCAGACGTCTGCTCCACTGGTGAAGGCCGTGATGATGGTGATGATGATAGTCATGCAGACGAGAGGTCTGCACATCCGTTCCTCTGGAGAACCATCGAGGAGCAAAGATGGGCTCTCCCCCATTGCTCTGGCCCCAGACTGAAGCCCCGGTCTGGAATGCAATCTGCCTGCCATCTGCAGGCCTCTGCAGCTCTGTTTGATATTCAAACAAACACCTGTCAAAAGTCCATGTCTCATCTCACATAGCTCTTGGAAATTGGCAAAAATCTCAACTTCTTCCTCGCACCAAAAACAGAGGGGAAGAGGGGCAAATGTGGGTTTTATTCCAACCATCTGTGCATGTGTTAAATATAGATTTTTATGGAAGGCTCAAAGGACTAGTTCTACTTTCCACTGAAATGTCAAAGAATAATAGGCCAGTCAAGGTGCTGCATTCACTGACGTGTTTGCACAATAAATTATTTCAAATTCAATTTGTTTTTTTCTTCTGAACATCAGCTGGCACTGCTGATTGAGCTGTGGGTGTGCAGTCACGGTGCAATGATGCCAAGAGCTTTGGAGGGTGTTCTCAGATGGAGGAATAGTCATGGAGCCTTTGTACAAAATCTATCCATGTCCCCCTTTTCCTCCTCCTACTCCCTGCTGTTTTCCACATCTCTCTCCCTCTCTCTCTTTCTGCCTCACTCATATTGAGATGAAGGGTCTGCTGTAGGATGACGGGACGCTGCTTGGCAGCCATCCAGGCCCCACATCTGCCTTACTGCTGTTTCTCTCTTTCTTTCTCCCCCCAACAGCCCCCAACAGTATTGGTTCAGTTGTCAGCCCATTTCAGGGTCTGTCTCAAGGTCTGCAGATGTGTTTCTCAGAGCAGCAATGATGGACTCTTGCAGAGATCTCTAGTGTGAGTGACTAATGGCGCGGAGACATCTCTGACGGCATTGAGGAATGGATTTATCCAGTGTCATTTATCACACGGCCTGTCAGTGCCAATATAAATGCCTGATGGAAAGCACACACTCACCTTTGAAACTGAGTCGGTTGCTCCACAAAACTGAGGACAAAATCTGCAGTGAATCACAAGTATGAAGTATGTAAACAACATTTGAGAGAGAGATATGTATTAATTTTAATATTGAAATTAAATTCAGTTTGCAGGAACTGATTCAAGCGTGGGAAGCCCACGTTCCTGCTAAATGTTGAGACGAAAACACCACAAGTTCAAGGTGAGTATGAAGAATACTTAATCTGGTCAAAGACATAAACACATTTAGTCAAGAATACGGCCGCTTCATGGCCACCTGGTTTTCCCATGTCGGAGGCTGTGGCCTGTACAGACCATCTGTGTAGGCTGTATAACTTTGGTCCTCCTCGTGTTTTCTCTTCGAAGGATTTTATGGCGTGCTTCTTGCATCTGCTATCACTGAGCTAGAAAGCTGTATTCTCCAGCTCGACGTCTCAGCAGCCAACATAATATGAGGATAGCCTTGAATTAGTCACTTATATGTTTAAATTTATCATAAAAAGCAACAGAATGTGAAGCAGCGTCCATTACTCATCCGCACTGAGACACGAATAAAGGCTGTTCAGCTCTTTGGATTTACCTGTGTGTCAGTGAGGAGGAAAATTTGGTGGCGCGTTGATAGACAGGCCCTGCGTGTTCTCGTCGCTCGATCGCTGAACACTGACATCAGAGTTACTGGATGTGTGAATCTTTGAGAAGGAACCTCATGTCCAGATGCCAGAAATGAGACCTTTTCTCCTTTTTGCGAGAGGAATTATAAAACTTTGCAATAAAGAATAATGAAGCAGAGAAGAAGCATCGGCGAGTGCATTTTTGGGACAATAAACCAAGCCCCGAGTTTTATGTAAAGATGTTCTAACTGGTGAGGGGGAGAGAGACAGAGAGAGAGGGAGAGGAAGGTAAAAAGGAACAAGGAACTGACAATTAGGGACAACTAATCACCAAGTGTGTAGCCAAGCGCATCCCCCCACGCTGGTGCCAGCGCTTGCACTGTGCTTGAACCTGTGCTGAATGCCAACGGCAGATAATTATAAACCCGCAGGGCAGGCCTCCTCTGTGCAGAGGGAGGGATGGAGCCTCAGCCAAGCCTGAACTCCTGACCTTCTTCACACACCAAGCGTCTGTTGTGGGCTTCGGGAGGTGCAAGATGGGTCACAGCAAGCCGTGAGGCAACAGGGAGAGAACGAGAGAGAGAGAGAGGGGAGAGGGGCGGTAGAGGGCTGAGGGGGAGCGGGTGGAAGGACGGGGGGATGGGTGAGGGACGCAAACCAGGGAGGGTGAGGTGGGGGATGGAGGGATTTGAGGGAGGAGGCGCTCACTGGAGGGTCACTTTTTTGTTGGCATTCTTTGGTGAGCGCTCCTGACCAATCAGGGGGGAGACGCAGCCACTTGACAAATCAGAGTGAAACCCTGAGTGAGAGAAATCCCTTTTGTTATGCCTGTTTGGTTATCTCCTCTCACTTTATCAGCATTCATTAGGTGGGGAAATGTGCTCTGTTCAATTCCTTTGTATACAAAGAGAAGCCTTTGTTTGAGCTGGATCATCTTTTAAAGTTTTCTTAACTTATCATTAGATTGTCACACATTGTTCATTATTCAAATCCTTGACTCTTCAGAGATTTAAGGCATTGATCTTGCATATTGTTGCCCCATTAAAGAATTAAGGGATCAAGTTTACAGATTACCAGCAGAATATTTTGAATGCAGTGTGAAAGTGTGAAAGTTACTTGAAAACAGTAACCAGACGCTCTCTGAAAAAGTAACTACACTGTTTTTCTAATTACACAGCAGAAAAAGTAATGTGTTACGTTGTATGTTGCTTTACAGTTGTGATCCCAACTCGGTCAAAAGTGCCTTAAAATAACCGCAAAGCCCACACGTTGCATCTTATGTATTCACATGTGGAGAAAAATGAGACGTTAGGATTTAACAAGCAGCCAGCCTTCAGTTTTGGACACCATTAGGTATCTGTTTAGGTAGATGGAACCCTCAATTGGTTAAAGACAGTAAAGTCCTGTATGAAGTGTCAGCAGTCTATCAAAGGCAGATCAGATGGTCGCACTGAGCCAGAGAGCAGCTACACAAGAGTCACAGACTTTGAACAACAGCCCACATTAGCTGTCACGCTAAAGTTTTATTTAAGCAAACACAAACACATTGACTGTGGAAGAGTGAGCCGGTATCAAACTACTGCAAGACAGCATACATTGCTCCCTAAAGTGTGTGAAGTGTGTGAAAGTGGAGATTAGTAACTGTAATGTAAATACTGAATTTCAAATTGTAATCCCTCACCATTTATTGAAAAAAGTAATCCCATTACTGTGACACAGTACAAAGTAATGCATTAGTGCCCAACACTGTGCAACTGTAAAGTTACGTAATGATAGTAAAGCAACGTTTTATTGTCCTGCTCCCTCGACAATGTGTAACCAATGATGAAACATAGCTGATAGTAAGGATTCTCTGTCATGTGGCGTGGTGCATGCATTTCTGCACGTAACAGCATGGATCGAGCCAACCACCCCAGTGCACACATGGAGTTTGGATTTATCAGGTTTTATACACTTTTATGTTTATTTATGTGTCTGCGTGTTTGACGTTGGCAAGTTAATCCTTTCATTGTGTTCTTGTCATTTATTCCTTGTTCAACTTGGAAAAATTCTGAATGAAAATGAAATAGCAGTAAGGTTAATGTCACTTTGATCCACAACAAAGAAACACAGAGAAAATACTCCAAATGATAAAGAGAGAAGAATCTTTACTCGAGTCCCAATCTTCATTTTCCCGTCTTCTCTGTGAAGTCAGAAATGTCGGCGGACCACCTCGGCTCATCTGGCCTCCTGCTCTCATCATGAAGATCTCTCGCTTTGCACTTTGCCAATTTCCCATGATTGAATGTAATTGGGACCAGATAACCCTCTCTCTCCCTCTGCCTCTCCCTCTCTCTCCTCAGCAGTCTTTGATCACTTCTGACCTGGCTCCAGCTCAACTCTGACACACTGGCAACCATTTCTTGGGTGGTTTGTGACTGTTCACAGACAGATATATTGAGTATTGATGTTAGACCTTCAAAATCCAACATGCCGCAGTGAATATTACTACTATATTCTCCGGGATTGTTAGAGGTTGCGCTACAAGCTAATTTACAGGCATAAATACTGTGCAATAGAATCGTGTGAGTTGTTTATGCGTGCGTGTGTGCATTTCATGAGTGATTGTCTTGAGGGAATAGAACAAGATGTGCGCAAAGATTCCCAAATTCGATTCAGGAGATTTGTAAATCCTGTGCAAATTACTGTTGCCTCTCTTCTCCCCCCGCCGTAGCCCTCTTTGAAACTCGTCTTCTGAGGGAATCACTCCCAGATGGAGAATATTAGATGTAATCACTTCCATTTGCCGGCTCTTTTACTCTCACTGCGAGGTGACACGCCGTCTCCCTCTGACATCTCCTCACAATGGACAATTACAGAACACTCATCAATCACTTTCAGCAAAGAACTCTGACACACCAAATCTGGTAGAAATCACCTCATTTGATAACCAAGAGGACCCTGCTTATGTGCATGATGGGTTCATATTCCCGTCATTGTGTGCGAGTGGCCCTATGAGTGCTTTTCTGTGCGCCGTTTCAAAACTGTCAAGTGCACTCAATACAACTTTCACAAGCCCTTTACTTATAGTGTGGAGCACATACATACCGGAAGAGTTGCGTTTGATCTACCGTTTGATACGAATACTGTGTCAAGGGTATTGGCTCAGCTTTAAAGATAACAACGTGCTTACAGCCGTTCTGCCGAGGGGAAACTGTCTTTCAGCCATATGGAAAAGCTGAAAATCACACACGAGGGAGACTCACATGTGGAATTAGAGCAGTCCACCACTCTACCTTCAGACTTTATACATGCTTTTCTCCATCCGCCTACATGCCAAAACCTCTTCTTCTATCTTAATTTTGAACGCATTCCTCTTCCTCCCTGCTCTTCTCCCCTTTTGCCCAACCATCAACCTCCCTCCTCTCCCATCCACCCTCACCTCCTACCATCCCTGTCTCTCTCTCCCTCGCTTCCCTCTATCCTTCATTCTCTGAGACAGACAATAAAGCAAGCTTTTCCATGGCTGACCTGAAGTTCACCCCTGCCTCCACACCATCCCAAACCACAGACAGAGGGTGAGTTACAGCCCCAGATCCAATGCGGTGCAGAACAGTCCTGGATCCTGAGCCAGATTTGGGTCCCACAGGGTTTTTGGCCCCTGTGGCCGTTCTACTCTGCTCAGTGCTGATGGGGTCACTCAGACTCCAGACATGCACACACCACTCACATCATGGTCCCATTGAGGGAAGCTCCTATGGATCCAGGAGGAATAAAGGATGCACGATTGAGGGAAAAAAGAGAAGAATGTTGAAATGAAGGAAAGAGGAAATCCTGTTTCACCGAAGGAGACCTGCAGTTGCACTTAGGCTGGAGTGAGTCCTCCCACATGTGTCCCTTCTTTAGAAAGAAGCAGAGCGAATTTTGACATTCATCTAATTCTAGGCACGTGCTCCTTTCTGCTTTTCTCACGACCCTCATTTGACACAGCCACATCACTGACCTTTTGGATCTGTCATTTGGCAAGCAGGAATTATAGTTCATGTGAATCAGATGTTACAGAGAGGAAACTGAGTGCCCCTTCGCTGCCTGGCAGCTCGGCCGAAGGAGGAGCACCTGTTTCCAAATAAATCTTCAGATAAAAATGATATACTGTAGCTCGATCATATGTCTGGAAATGTGGAAATCTGATTCCTTGCGCATACAGTGTTTTTTTTTAACTCCCACCTGAATTTTTCATCTATCGCCCCAAGTTACAAGTTCTCATTCAGTTCTCCCCTTATCTTGAGTAAATCCAAGAATTCAGGATTTAAAGCAGAGGCCAGAGTCACATGTCTCTACAGCCGCCTTCATCCCAGAGAGGCTGCAGAGCATTTTGACCCCGGGGTCCCAGGGTTGAGGTGGAGGCCCAGCCAGCCCTCACTGGTGGAACCATGAACCGTGTCAGGTCATGTCAGCTCTCTGCTCAGCTCCCCTTACTTGAATGTAAATAAAGCCAGTCTGGCTTGGTTCCACACCACCAGCACACTCACCTTCTTTTGCAGGGCCAGTGGACGGTCTTCTGGAAAATAAAAAGGTAATTAATATCCTCACTAAACAGCTGCCACTGATGCCAACAGTGATAATAATGCGATCATGGTAAATGCCAAAACTTACTTTGTTAAAAAATGTGTAACAGTTGCACTAATGCAGTAATTAGCACATACTAACACTAGTGACTCAGTAAAGCTAATTATGCAGCAATATCTATCCGCTAACATTAGCCACCATGAGCTAATGGTTATACCAGACCAAGAAAGGCTGTAGAAGTAAAACCCCTGAGTGTGTTGAAGAGAGCAACTGTTCTTTTTATTGGTAATAAATTCAACTTTTTATTTGTAAGTGGAGGATTGTGTTGCACCTTCTTTCAAAAGTCACATAGGTCTACATTTGCTTTAACGTCGAGGTAAGTTTGCTTATAGATACAACCATTAAAAGAGCTCTATGTAGCATTGCACTTCATGATGGACAGTTTTTAAGAAAGGATCAGTAACACTACAGCAGCATCATTTTCAATTCAGTGCATTCTACTTGTTATTATGCAAAATGCAACTGAACTGTCTGCATCTGAGTCTGAGGTTCAGGGTGTGTTATGCGAGTAGTGGCTATGGTAACCGAGGTCTGGTAGCTCACTTCTCTCTCACTCCACACTTTCTGATTTTCTTCCTTTTCAGACTTGTAGCGTTCAGACCCAACTGACTTTGACTCCAGAGATATCACTTGAGGTAATTTATCAGACTGTCCGCAAAAGCCTCGAGGTAACTTTTCTCACATGTTGGGTAGTACTCCCCTGACGAGATGTGTAAAATCAATGTGTCTTCCTTCACATTCAAGTTGGTTAGTGTGTTGTTTTCAAACTATGTTGTGATCTGGCAGGATCCATTAGGCCTTTTCTCAAAATAAACAAAATCCAATTGAAGTTTTTCCCAGGAACAACCCATCTCAACTGGGCACCTCAGCCCAAAGTAAAGAAAGAGAAGAGAGACCTGGTCCCAAGAGGTCATAAATTGTCGGAGCAGACCCAGTTTGAGCAGGGAATTGAGTGCAGGCAGAAGCTCCCTTAAAGAGTCTAGTGGTCTCTGTTTCTCCCAGAGTTTAACCCTCTCACCTCTTCTCATTGGCCACTCTTTTATTCAGTAGGCTGATTTATTGGAGTTCACAAGGGAGAAAAACAAGCACAGCACAGCCATCAGCCTTGCCTGTGATAAATGACCCACACTGCTATCTTCATCTCAAGTGGGACCTACAGTTCCAATGAGTGAGAGAGTGTGTGTGTTGACTTGTGTGTAAACTGGAGTCATGTTTGCACATTTGTTTTTATTTTATTTTTATTTTTTATTTTTGCAGATGTGCAGGTGATAGAGGAAGAACTAGCAAAGAAAGTCTAAAGAAAGAACTCATATAAATCTCTTTTTTAGTGAGAGAAATTAGAGTGAAAGATCATTTTATGCTCATCAAAAGAGTACAAAAGTATAATCAACACACAATGCAAATATTTTGATAGAAATCTTTTCACTGTCTTTAACTACTAATTTATGGTTGTCTCCCTTTCTCAGCCTCACCAGGGTCCCCCTGATCCCCGGTCCTGCCCCAATGCAACACAGCCCCTCTTCTCCCCAAATGAAATTCTTTGGAAAGTCATTTTATATCACCCTTTGACTGTGCATTGAACTGTAAAACCACCCCATTGGAAACAAAATAAAAGGATAGGAGAGGGAGAGAAGGGGGGATGGGGCAAGGAGGAGAATTATAATTCTTTGCAGGCCTTTGGTATTAACCCAAACACCAGAGCTGTCAGCAGTTCAGAGAGGGAGGTGCGAGGGGCAAACATTCAGTGTTAATTGGCACTTTGTAAGCTCTGAGCCTTCCTTTTGTGAGGGAAGTGGAAGAGAGAGTGAGTGAGCAGAGGGGGAGGGGGGAGTGGTCAGCAGAGGGGGGTGAGGGAGAGAGAGGGAGAGAAAAAGGGAGAGAGACAGCTCTTGTTCTTGTAGGTTTGTTGGGCCTTGTTGAGGGTGTTTACGGTTCACTTCTTATCCTTTGTTAATTGGGCTTTCTCTCCCCCAATGAAAAAAAAAAGAAGAATTCATGTAACCCCCAGCCTGCCACCCATGCTCCCTGTGACTCTCCCCACCAGCCTGATCAGCAACAGAGGGATAAATAACAAGAACATAACGAAGGGATTGTCCTGTGAATGTCATTAAACTCGTACATAAGCACAAATCTCTGTGTTTCGCTCGATATTTAATCATTTCGGCCGCAGCTGAATCTGTATTGGTTGTGTTAGCTTGTGCTTTTGATGTCAGTTTGGGAAAATAGCAGACCTTAATTGGGTTAAATTATCCTTTCTTGCTTCTGCAGGTGCCAAATTACCATAAAACAAATCAGCAGCCATTTTTTTTTCCAGAGTTAAAAGTGTGTTTCTGCAATCAGGTGTGCGCATTAACATTTCCACCTTTTCCCCCCTTAACCCAAGCTGATGCCCTCTGTGTTAACGGTGATGCAGAGGAGCAGACCATTAGGTACAGGATGTAAAAACACCCCGTCACTCCTCTTTGTGGATCCTCCGCTTCCGCCGATGTGTTTGGAGTTATCTGAAATAATAAAAGAGGATGAGATTGGCAGACAGAGAGGGAGAAAGATAGGAAGGCACCTGTCTTTGAGAGAGAGAGAGAGAGGGGGGAGGAGAAGAGGGGGTGTTGTTGGCATGAGGCTGGTGCACTCTGCTTCACAGCACCTCTGGCCTCTTTCTGTCTCTCCCTCTCTCTCCCACTGACTGATGTAAATAATAATAGTGCCAGTTCTGAAAGGACACAGGTGTCAACCATTGTGCTGCTCTGAATGGACCTGGGGGAAGGAGGTCAGGGGTCACAGGGCCACCTCAGCCACCTCTCACACCCACAGTTTTTATTCACACTGACGCTCCCTTTCATAGGTTTTCATCTCGCACCCCCCCCCCCCCCCCCCGACCCCTCCTCTCTCTCGCTCATTCTCTCCTTTTGTTATCATAGCTCAATGTTTTGTGAAAACTTTTCAGAGGTCATGCACAAGCTCAGTGTTCATGAAGATTAACATTCTTTTCAAAATTAATCGGCTCACACAACTACGCAGATCAATGGCTGGTCTCACCTTGAAGAGCCAACGAATGAAGGGAATTTGATTTTAGACAACATTTACACCTTAGATTGAATTTGCTTAATGTTTACGGATTCTTCTATCAGTAGCCCATGAGTCTTGCCTGCTACGACTAGCCTGGCTGCACTCTATAGAGCATGTTTATATATTTGTTTAATGTAGCCACATTACATTACAAGCCACTGAACTAACTCAGTAAGTACTGCAACTTCAAAATAATCCACATTTCTGAACTGATCTACAGTACGCTGTGAAAGCACTTGAAAAAAAAAATCTGAAATTTTGGGTAACACACGTATTCCCTTTCTTGTCGAGAGTTAGATAAGAAGGTCGATGCCACTCTCATGTCTGTAAACACTTAGCTGGAAACTGCAGATTGACTTCAAGACTGAGAATGGGGAAATATTTAGCCTGATTTTGTCCACAGGTAACAAAATCTCCCCATCAGCACCTCTGAAGCTGTTTAGTTTGTGCAAGAACTGAAGTGTGAGAACATCAATTTGCACTTTGCAGAGGAGACTCAATGAATTTAGTTATCTTTGTGCTAAGCTAAGCTAACTGGCTGCTGCCTCTAGCCACATATTTACTGTACAGACATGAGAGTCGTATCAATCAGTCTCGTATAACTCTCTATAGAAAGTGCATAAGCAAATGTTAAACTAGTCCTTTGGCCACATTTATTTACAAGAGAATTTTCTGAGTGTGTTTAAAATCTGATTTTTTTGTGTGTGAAGTTTACTTTCAGTTGCTTCTTTCATCTTTCCAGGTGTTTCCGCATCTGTGTGTTACCTCTCGGCCATGGTTTACTCTCCCACTTCCACCTTCACACACGAGGCTCCTCAGTCCCATTCTCGCCAGTCGGTCACCTCTTCCCAAGCCAGTGGGTGATAAATGTCAGGCACACACATGATACACACAAGCCAGTGAACATGCATGACATGATGCATGTGTGTGAACATCAAGGCCACTCTGTCTGTAACTCTCAGAGCAGCTGATGGATGAGGCTGGACAGAGATTTGTGGAGTGGTGTCCTTTGTGCTCAAAGAAGCAGCACAAGAAAGAATCATAAACTGGGACTGCTGCACGATGGTTGAGGTGCGCCGTATTACCATGGATAGGTGACTATTTATGGTCTGTAACATTTCTGCTGCATCAGCAAACGCCATGTGCAAACATTAAACCGAGGACATGCTGTATGCTATCTGGGAAAAGATTATAGACTTATTTTACATGTCATTTGATTTTACTACTGTAGCACATATACAGATTGTCTTGCTTTATCTGTCGACATAGAGATTATACAATGCGCTGTATGACGGATATTAAACCAGAAATCAACCTCCATTAAAACCCCTGTAAGTAAGAGTCCAATTGGCCAATCAGTCTGCCACCTTTCAAGTTTTATGTGCAGTCAGTAAAGCAGCCAGCCTCAGCTTTGGTCTTGGCCTTGGCTGTTTGCAGTCATAATGAAAATGTTTGATCTTGATATAGAGCCCAGTCTAAAACCCTGGAGAAAGCCTCCATGATACTGAAGCAGCAGGATAGCGATTATGTAAGTGTAGTTTAATTTGCAGCATGCACGGCAGTGGATAATCACTGAGAAAGACAAAATAAATACATCCATGGATGCATCAGGGTTTCAGAGTTTGATATTTTGTGTGTGTGTGAGTGTTGTGGGTGGACGCTCCTCAGCCTATGAGATCCATGCTTGGTGGAGATGGAGATGCTAGAGAAGGGTGAGAGGATTTATTACCTAGCATTAGGAAGACTAATCTGTTGCAGGTGTTTCTGGCTGTTCTCACAGGCCATGCCGGCTCTCATCTCCGGGAGGCCCCTCCATATTTGTGTGTGTGTGACAGAGAAAGAGACGGGGGGATTTTTTTTTTTTTTCTTTCCACATCTTCTACAAGGAGATTATACCATCTCCACAATCCTCTCAAATCATGTCAAGTGATTTGTGTATCAAGATAAGGACAAAGAGAACATGTATTCCAATGATGTCTCCCCATCAGTCATATTGATCGAAAGAGCACAAGAAACCAGCAAAGTGTGAGAGAACTGTGCAAACTTCTGCATTACAGATTCAAGACTGCGTCTTCTTGATCCGGCAGATTAATTTCTATGCATCCTGGAGAAAGTATTCTCTTCTTTTTGTCTCTCAACTTCAACTTTTTTGCCAGATACTTGTTTGTTACATTGACAACTCACTCTGGATATACAGCAGAAAACCACTGCAGGGTACAACCTCTACTCTGGGGTGTATTACAATAAAGAAAAGACCACCAGGACGGATTGAGCCAACAGCTTCACAGGAAGCCTGTGGTGCTTTTGGGGGATGATGAACAAAGACACAAAGGAGCCCACTGAGAAAGTCCTGCTCTGTAGGAAGTCTGCAACGCCTACTGTGGCCAGCTTTGGAAAGAAGAAACTAAATGAAATAGAGGAGAATGGAGATGGAGAGGAACCCAGGGGTGGAGAACAGAGAAGATGGGAACAGGAACACGGAGGGTGAGGATTGATATGGTGATGTGGGTTTTAAAAAAGAAAAATCAGATGATTCAGTGAAGAGAAAGGACCCAGTTCTTTTTTAAAGCACAGACATCAGCATTTAATATGAAAATATTTCAAGCCAAATTGCTATGTCACCATCAAACGCATAATATTGTATGAAGCATCGTTCCTCCACAAAGAATGGACTTCACTGATTGCTGTGGATATGATCAGGGAACCTCACATCACTACTTTGGTACTACTGCCCCCATGTGGGCATTTAAAGTACCATTTCATTCAGATTAATGCTTCTTCTTCAGCAAGTATGTTATTTCACATGAACTTCATTATTTTACGTGCACATGATTGAACGTTTTGCAAATGAAAATGTGTTCGTATAGCACATTTCATACCCAAAGGCAACAGAGTGCAGAACACAAACACAAGAAACAAATGATGAAACAATTAAAACAAGCCACCAAAAAACACGTGGACTTAATAGAACAACAAAAAAAAAAAAGAAAAAAAAAAAGAAAGAAGAAACAATTAAAGAAAAAGGAAATGACTTCAAAGTAATATGTATGTAAAAGTAAATGCTCTTCTGGCTTTTACCTACAAAATTAATTCTAAGACTCCAGTTTTAAGACACCTTTAAACTATAATGCCTTAATAATGAGGAGTTGCAGAATTTATAATGATTCTCTCAGGTGTGATATTTATTTTTAGAACTGAATGAAAGTATCTATGGGACATCCTGGTGGCCTCGTGTTTGTGTTTAAGACTCTATACTCTGATCACAACATGCCAGGCTTGATTCTAACCCGGTAACCTTTGTCTTGTGACATCCTGCTCTTTGTCTCCCCTTCTTTTCTGTTACTTCTCAACTATACAACATCAAATAAGAGTGAAAATAGCCCCCAAAAAAGCACCTGAAAAGGAGACTTTTAAGAGCAATAGAAACACAGTTATTCTTGATTGGGGGGAAATTTATTTTTATTTGTTTTCCTCTTTTGCCACTCGTCTCATTTTACCACAGAATTGCAGAAGGATGATGTTCCAACTGCCACTGAATCTCAATTGAAGAACAAAAGCAGGCAGATTTTTAATTTTATTTTTTTTTGCACCTAATGGCTGTTGACTGCTGGCTGTACTGTGCAGATAGGAACTAACCCCTTTTTAATCTCTTTGAGGTAGGCCAAAATGAAACAAACCCAAGTCATAAGCTTTTCTCCCCTGTGGACTTTTTAGAACTGGACCTCACCCAAAAGCAAGATGAGGAAAGGAGGACGAGGTCCAGTTTGTTATATATAGCAACCTGATCCATTTGGCTGTGAGAAAAAAAAATATTTTCCAACTGGAGAGTTAAAGATCAGGGCCAAACATCTGGGTGGACTGGAATATCAAGGCTACATTTGGACAATTGGGATATATCAGTTATCAATATCCACAGCAGTCATATCAATAAATGATACATATCATTCCAAGGTCTAAATCAAATAATCACAAAATGTACTGAATCGGCATAATTGTGCTACAGATGAACATTTTTCATGGGATGTAGTTGTAGGAGTTCTGCATGATGTAGCTTGTGACAGAAGGGAACCAGTCTTTGGAGAGACTAACGGTGCGGGTGAACCAAGGGTAGAAGAGCTCTGGCTGTCTCATAGTTCCAGTGATGATGATGTTCAGGGCTGCATCTGTGGCCGGGTAGGCTGGTACATTAGTGACACCCCTAGGACACAGAACCACACTGCTCTTAACTGCTGTGGGTAGCAGTGGGAAAAGATTATGCCGAACAGGTTGCAGCAGATCAGTGTCAGTGATCATTTTGCGGTAGCTGGAAGACATTTTGCATTCTGAGTTTGGTTCATACTCACTGTATACTTGACTAACCTGACTTTCTCCATAGCTGAGTCTGTGTCAATGAGCCCCAGTGTACATATAGAGACAGACACGTTGCTCTTTTTCATAGCCAACTCATGATAAAGGGCCCCGAAGAAACCATTCAAGGCAAATTTTGTTGAGGTATACGGTGCCACGAAGGGACTGGCCATTTTACCTGTGAGGCATCAATAAGAGTCAGGTTATTCAACACAATTATGAGTCTATTGTGGTATTTTCTTGCAGCCCATTTATGTACTTTGTACTCACAAGTTTGAACTTTTGTGGGATTCATCAGTATTTTAATATTGCATTTTTCTTTTCCTTGTAAAGCAATTTGTAACTTTGTTTTGAAAAAGTGCTACACAAAGGCTCATGATTACCAATTCTGATTCTGATTTACTATTTCTTTTTTAAAACATGAAAAATAATGAGGCCAGTCTATACATTATTCGTACTGATGGGTGACGATGTTTGCAAGTAATAATGTATATATGTATATGAAAATAATCAGGCAAACCAACCTAAAAGTGATGAAACAATCACCAGAGATCCTTTACTTTGCTCAAGGGAGGCCAGAGCTTTCCAAGCCATCTGAATATAGCTGAAGAAATTGACCTTACCACACACACACACACACACACACACACACACACACACACACACACACACACACACACATAGAGATCAGTACATCCTCCTCACTCAATGTGCCAATAGAGCATTAATATACTGCACTACCTTCATCAGCCACTTGATGTGCTCCACATCTCCCTCCCACGGGTGGAAGGGGCTTGGGCCAATGTGGTTGAGTACCAGGTAATCTAGCCCTCCAAGCTTTTCCAGAGCAAAATCTACCACTTTTTCCGGTTCTGACTCACTGGCCATGTCTGCTGCTATGTAGAGAGCTTTCTGGGCTCCCAAACTCAGGCACTTCTCAGCCACCTGGAAAGCAAAGATCAGAAAGAATGCATTAACTGTCCAAATGCAGTCTCCAGAAATAGTACAGAAAACACTGGTTTGAGCATCCGGCCCATTTATATGTTGTCAAGTTCACTGACCTGCTGTAGCACTTTCTCCCTCCTGGCTGTAATTACTATCTGGGCTCCAAAGCGGGCATAGTGATATGCCATTTGTTCACCAATACCTGTACTGGCCCCAGTCACCACAACCCTGGCACCCCTGAGAGACTCTGAGAGATACACGAGACACAAAAACAAATCATCCCCACTGTGTCTTGAATTGTGCAGCACCAAGGCCTTTGCAATAAAATGAGAAATAATACCAAAGTCCTCCTTGTGATTTTAAAATTGCTTCACCCATATAAATATACATAAATATTCTATAAGCTGTAGTATCAGCAGTGGTAGTAACCTTTCAAACAGGGGACATAATGTTTCAATCATAGATGAGGATGTGCAAGTACATTAACACGACCCAACTGACTCAAAGCATATCATTTCGTTACTTATGGAAACTCAGATACACATTGCCTCCTCACAACATGGATAAATGTTGTCTTCTCCCTCTGGTAAGCTCAGTCACAAGCAGATAGCATGTCAGATTATCACCAATTAGTCACACAGTTTGTGCATCCTTTCCTAAATTTCCCCAGGGGAGCATTAAAATTTTTCACCACCACCATTATACACAGATATTTGTATAAAACAGACCAGTGAGTGTGTACAGCATCCCATCACCCAGCCATATGATGATGAGTGATGATGATGGTTACATGGGCCATACTAAAATCTGTAATTGATGTTGCACAGTCTTGAGTCTATGGTCCACCCAAGTTTTTTTTTGCCTGCAAATGGAAACACAGAGCAATATAATATACTGTATAATATAACTGTATTTCTTAACGAAACTTAAAAATGAAAAATTCCCCCAACAGAAAGCATCCTGACTGGAAACATTAGAAACCAGCATGAGATGTGCACGGCCCAGGACGGGAGGGCTCTGCTGCAGGTGATTAAAAGTGCCCAGAACATCACCGCTATCCATCCACCGAGCATCAGATAGCGCCGAGGTGAGGAGTCTGCACGTAGCCCAAAGGACACGAAATGACAACAGCCACCCCAGCCACGGCCTGGTCATCCTGCTGCAGCCTGACAAGCGGTACAGAAGTATCCGCTAGCACACCGCCAGACTGCAGAGCGGCTTCTTTTCTCAGGCTGCGAGACTCCTCAATTCATCCTCCACACTCCACCACAAAAGTTACATTTTCCAAACTTATTATTTGTTAACTCGTTTATATAATTTGTGTTTTGCACAAAGCAAAGAGGGCTATATCTTTCATGCCATTGAACAATGAGCACTGAACATTGCCACATTTCAGCAACATATCAAGCATTTTTTATCTTGAATCTATAGTTAATAGTCTTCGTGGCTGCTTATCAGTGATAAGATGAAGTGTTCTGAAGCTATCTAAATTTTCTGCCTATAAAATGCACAGTGAAGGCTTGGAACTGCCTAGTCATCACAACCATCCCGATTTTCTCTCTCAAACGAGCCATCCCCCAAATATTTCTTATTGAATCAGTTGGCTGCGGCATAATGATCAAATCATGCTGAACAAATTCAGAAAGGAGAAGCATTTGTATAAATATAATTGTTTGCCAAGTATCATACAGAGATTTGAGAGGACAGGAAAGTCAAACGTGAAAAATGTGTCCTAGTTTTCATGATTTTTCATTTTGTGCTGTGACTCAAACGACTCTCTCAGCCAGGCACATGTGATCTGCCCACAATATGTCTCAGGCTTAGATTTTCCAGTTTCGCAAGAAAGGTTTGACACAACTAACTTTTTGTTTGTTTGTTTTGTTTTTTCATAGAAAAAATAAAGATGCAACAGTTTGTTTGAAAAGTGAGAACCATACATATGAAGAGCAGTAACTAAAGCTGTCAGACAAATTCAGTGGAGTAAAAAGCAAATTATTTGCCTCTGAGATGTGGTGGAGTTGAAGGTGCATAAGAAGGAAATCCTCAGGGTAAGTAAAAGTACCTCAAATTTGTACCTAAGTACTGTATTTGCGATAATGTGTTTAGTTACATTCCATAATCACCTGTCATCACATTGTCATCGCGCTGCAAAAATCATTTACCGTGTATTAACAGCTGCGGAAATATAGCCTAAATCTAAACAGCTTCTACAGGTGGTGTAAGCGCACCAACCACAATCTTCTTGATCTTGCAGTTGCGTCTCTCTTACCTGGATCAAAACTGGGTCGAGTCCACCTGACAGCAAGGAAAGCAACGCATATACTTGCTGCAAGGATTTTTGTGAAAGTTCCCATTTTGCAAACTTGCTATTTAAGCGTTAAAGTGAGCCCAGATTTCAACAGCTCCAATATCCAAGAGTGCCTCTCACGGAAAATATGAAGCAACCAAGTGCACTCCGTCCTCCCTCCTTCTCATGTCATGTATGACAGGGGCATGTTAGATAGGAGGTTCATTGAACTTCCAGCAGGTCTGACCTGCTTCTCACAAAGAAATAACAAATTACATTTAATTAAAAAAGAAAACGCCTACTTTAAAATAGCTGTTTTTATTAAGATTAAAATTGGGATTTAAAAGGTGTAAGTATCAATATATATTAAAAAGGACAAGAATAACGAATCTGGCATTCCTAAATGACACTCGCGCTGGCTTTTTGAAAGGGAAACTTTATTGACAAAACCGTTGCGTTCAGGTTTCATGCGGGGTCGTCCTTCAGTGGAGCTATCTGGATAGCTTCTGTACCAGCTCATTCTTGTCGTACTTGGAATAGCAGTACGTAAAAGGAAACTACACCGCTGTGGACCATGGCGGCAAGGATTTTGCCTGTAGTGAAGTTAGTATTTTTAATTTCACTCGTAGTTACCCTTAAGTTAATGCTGCTGTAGGAACTAGCTAGTAGCCAGTTAGCTAACTGTAGCGACGTTAGCATAATAGTCAGTCTCTGCGAGAGCTTTCCAGCTGTCACTTTTAAACTCTTTACTTATCGGTTTGTGTAGTTACTTTGCTGAGTAACTCAGCAATAAAACTTCTTTAGTCTTTATTGACGGGGTTTTGACGTTGGCCTAATAGCCCACGGTTTATCTTCGTTCGCTAATGTTAGCTACTGCTTCATGGATAGCTAACTCAAGTTCCTAGCTAATTTAAGTGGTGATTTCTTTTCATCAAAGGTCACTCGTAAGTGGTCTGCGGTCGTAACGTTAATGGTATCATGCAATCATGTTTTGAATCATGGATACAAGGTTGGGTAACCCTGGTTTATGGTCTGACTGCCTCTATACTTTCATTGTCAGACTGGCCACCAAGGTGACCATTGCAGGAGGAGCTCTGTACGTTGCCTGTGACTCTGGTCTGTTGGGAAGCGGTGAGCAGGGCTCGGAGGCCCTGGAGAAGGCAAAGGCTGCAATACCGCCCGCCATTGAGGAGTGGATGAAGTACTTTGGCCTGGAGGTACAAATATGCAATGCTTAAGCATAATTCTCATCCAGGGCTAATAGGCGTGTTAGTTCATCGGAAGGACGGAAAATATGCCAGGCACATGTGTATCCATATTTGTTGTGCATATGTGCCTGAAGTAGGCAATAGGTCAATGTGGTAGGCACCCCTGGTTATTCTTTTTATGATTCATACAACAAATACATGAGTGGATGGAATTTTATGTCCATTTTCTCAATTTTCTGCATCGCATGTCCTGTCCCTCATGGGATTGCAAGACGTAAATGTTGTATTCACGGTACAGCAGTGAGTAACTTCCAGCTGTGCTGTCCAGTAAAAAGCAAATTTATACTCATTCTCTGTTTCTCCCCGGTAGACTACAAAAACACACATTTTCAGTAAAATATGTATGTTTTAAGATAAGTACACAGCTTTGGTTTACTCCAGATCGAAGTTGTGACTTTTCAGAAATGGCAATAAACACTCATCACCTTGGTTTAACTTAAATGGTCAATAACAGGTGTCATTATGTTCTTTTTGGGAATTATCCCGATGATATTTCATTGTGTGTTTCATATTCTGGTCAAATTCTGGAGAAATATGATTATTTCCACTTTTCAGTCAAGTACCATGGGATCAGCCTTCAATCAATTTATCTACATGACGTTATAATAGTGTCTCAAGTGAAGAGTGGTCAGCCAAAGTGATATCTATCATATTTTATGCATAATCTCTTCCTGCTCGCTTTGAAGTATTACACGATTTAACGTAAATTCAATATAGTGTATATAACTAGCATTGTACTATGCTGGATCCCCCCCACCCCCCACCCCCCTCTTAGGCTCAGCT
The DNA here is from genome assembly GCF_051107435.1 of Chaetodon auriga. Lineage (NCBI taxonomy): Eukaryota > Metazoa > Chordata > Actinopteri > Chaetodontiformes > Chaetodontidae > Chaetodon > Chaetodon auriga. Next base: position 22,466,409 of record NC_135076.1, read on the forward strand.
TCCAACCATGCCTAGGATTGAATTCTCCCCTGTTCAGGCGTGGAACTCTGGTAAGAACTGAATGAAAAGCTTGTTCTTGTTTTCAATTTCCAGTTTTAACTTCTGCCTGCCACCAGATTTAAATTATGGTCATGCATAGCGCTTGTTAAACACAGTAGTTTTTGTAGCATTCAACTGGAGCCAGTAATCAGTTTCAGCATCTCTACTGTGACTCTGAGATCATCATGGACCATCAAAACCCAAATCATTGATTTTATTGTATTGCAGGAGTGCGGTGGACGATTTCATCTCTTTCGGAGGCTCCTACAAAAGTAACTGAATACTCAAATCAGGGTTTGCAGTACTTGAAAGACCTCAGCAAGTGAACAGGAACTCTCTGGTCAACCTGATATTTATAAAACCTTTTTGAGTTTTGCACTTGAGAAATGACATTATTCTTCAAAAGTTGTAGCCCCTCACAAGAAAGAAGAACCACCCAACACGAAAGAAAACTGCAAGATGAAAAGAAGTTGTGAGATTTGGCTGCAAGGAGTATAGTCTCACGAATGGGTACCGTGGTTCTCTAAATGATCGTGGCATTGGTTGGGAGTTGTACATAATGCAAGGAAACAAAATGTATTTTAAAAGTTGGTCTTTCATTTTGTGTATACCACCAAAGTTTTCCTCAGCACTAATATGCAATATTTGACTCCCCTTTGTTCTCAAACCACCCAAATGTTACGAAGAGAATGTGTGTTGTATATATGCAGTTTCACAATTTGTGACTAAATAATACATCAATCTTAAAACACGTCCAGTCTTAAGTTTGATTTATTGCGGGAGAATGCTGCATGTACTGCATGTGGATCATGACAGTGAGTTCAAAGAATAAGGCCGAACAAATGTGCAAAAATCTTTATTACTCATGATGGAATAATAAGGACACCAATGACCTGTTGATGCTGCTACAACTTCAGAGCAGGAGGTGACTGAAAGCATGAAGAAGAGCGCACACAGCCATTTGCAACTCCACTTTACACAACATAGAAACACTCCACAGCACCACCACCGGTGATGTAGTGTTGAGCTTTTTTTATTTTCTTATTTTTTTCTCAATGTGGGTTAAACAAACGGTGCCATTTCTGCCCCACGGTCACTTCTCTACAGTCAAAATAAGGTTTGAAAATCTCCACACACTCTTCAGATGATGCATGCAGAGTTTTGACAGCCAAAAATAACAGTAATAGTATATTTACTGATTGACTAGTTTACTGAGAGATACACTGAATGACCTGAAGGACGCCAAGACCAATTCAGCAACTAGGACATAGTGACAAAGTCGGATGAAATAAATACTAATACCATATCGCAAGCATACGTGTCATGTTTGCAAGACAAAGTTATAAAGACTAGATCCAGAGTTAGTTTACTGTCAACAAACTGGTTTGTCAGTTGATTATACCTGTTAAATATTCAGTTTATAATTCATGTATAATAATGACCTTTTCACTAAAAGCTGGTGTTTTGATGAGATACTTGTATAAATGAGAGTAACCACAACAGGCAACATTACAAGGCGTTTTACACAAGTTGTACATATTAAATACTGTCATCTGGATAGCAACATATTTTTTTTTTCTTTTTTTTGTAATACATGCGTGTGATATAAAGCATTTACTCTGCCACATTTGCTCTTAAGGAAAAAGCAATTTGGGGAAACTACAGTATGTAGCGTACCATAATCTAAACATAAACTTTATACAATAAAGTGCTCCCCACAATATCAACATTGACATTACACAACCAAAGATGATGAGTAATATTTAAAGAACATTTTCATACCGCATTATGAGCAAAACACAGCACTAATATGAACTGATGGCTGCAAAACTTTCCTCAAGCTGTCAGTGTCGCAGACAGTCGGAGCTAGAATATGTACAATATTGCAGAATGACAAGCCAGAAGGCACTTTATGATTTGTGTGGGATCAAATTGAAATGAGAATTTAGCAAACTGCATCTTCATCACCAGTACAAATGATCTGATACAATACTAAACATGGTGCAAAGGTGCTGGAGTATATTCATACATGAGCTTAATTCATCTAAAAGGCATTTGAAAATATAAGTGCCCCATTCAGGTGGTTTGATAATGCTGCTTCCATTCATCCCTTCCAGTCCTCACACTAAATTATTTAATAATATGGGCAGATAAGCACAGCACATGTATTTATCTGCCCATTTAATTTAGTAAATGCCTCAGCGGAAGACATCTGTCCCAAATATAACGTGTATATCATGCTCATCAGCTATTTAGATGATCCAAAGACAAATGGCTTCAAAGCGACATTTTATGCAGCTTTTTTATTACACACTGGGATTTAATTAAGATAATTACTTTAAGGTCAGATCAGCGACTATCTCAGGGACAACAATGCAAATTCATTAACAACCGCACGTTGCAGCTGTTGGGCAGTGCAATCTCGGACTGTCCAAACTTAAAGTATAAAGTACAGCAGCAACATTAAAACAAGTCGACTCCCTCTCCTCGAAATATAGCCAAGCATAGCAGTGCTACAGTTTTGCTGTGCATATGAAAAACAGATTGCACTTTCTTCCAAAAAAATGAAGCGTATCAACTATTCAACCTTGCCATGGCTTTGAATAACAAGATTATAACAATGAGTGGAACAGAAGCAGATGGACGGAGGCTGGGGAGTGATATAAAGTGTCCACTATCTCTAGGTGGTTTTGACCAGGTCATAGACATGGATATGAAAGTCATCATCATATTTGATATAGTAGACAGAGGGCTTGGCTGGGACCTGGTAGATGACCAGGCCTGTTCTCTTCACACCCTTGTCAGTAACATACTCCACTTGTTTCCCCACCAGGCTCTCCGTCTCTTCTCCTGGCTTCCTGTCTGCAGGCAACAGGTGCTTGTTTTCTGAGGGGTGAAACATTACATCATTACAATAACAAATTACGAGTTTTTATAGTAATAAAGCCTCTGTATTCTGATATAAGATTTCCCACTATCTGAATTAGACTGGATTAGGAGTTGCTGTGAATGCTTGTGTGCCAAATCACTGGAATATTCTCAGATTAGAAGGAGCAATTTAAGCATATTTAAACACACAGAAACAGCTGTTTGATGAAACCACTGACTAGACTCTTGGCTCTCCAATTCTCCCCAAGAAAACAGTGTCTGATTTCACTCCAAGTTCTTTGGTGGCAAACTTTCGCTCTGAACAGTAGGTGTCTGTGTCCAGGCTGCAAGAAGTGCTTACTTCAAGCAATTTCGCCTGTTTGCTTGTGGGACTCAAACCCCCTGATAAAGGCATGATGAATGCAAACTTCCATGACCACCATGATTGCTGGTGAGCTCACATGCTATCCATGGGAGTTTAAGTGGAAAAATTATTCAAGTCACACACTGGCTGCACTTGATTCTGTCTATAAAGCCTTAGGACAAGACTATCAAAGACTAAATAAGACTTTGTAAAGTATCAATCTGCCTTTGTTACATCCAAATTACTGATACCTGCTTCAGGCAGAATCCTGAGGTCTCCATCAGCATAGTCATCCCATAGCTGGTACATATAAAGAACGGGGTCCTTTTCATAAGTGATATAATACCAGTTGGTCATGATTGGTGCTCTGGAGAGGACCATGCCTCTCCACTCATTCTTTTCTCCATCTTCTTTTTCAAACAGATGCTCCACAGCTTTTCCCACCAGCTCCTCCGCCCCTGGAGGTATCTTGATCTTGTTGTTAACTGTGGAGACACAGCCACATAAGGAAATATAAAAGTGAGAAACATGGCAACCTATAACCCAACAGTTGCAAACTAGCTGGCGCAGATTATGAGAGAGGCTAACTAACTCACCAACTTTTTCCGACAGTACTTGTAGGTTCGACACTCTGTCGTCCTTGAACAGCTCGATGCCGTAGACGCAGTCGAAGCCGTCATACTTCACCATGAAGAGGGAAGGGTTCACACTAAGCCTGTCGAGCACTGTTCCCTTCCATTTGCTCTGGTTGCCTTTCTCACGCCAGTTATGCTGAATGCGGACTCCCAGAATGCTGTTGGGGTCTGGGGTCAACATGTCACTCAGCTCCCCGCTGCTCCGCTTTCTGGTAAAACAGGATGAAATAAGAATGTCTCTGTGATAAGGTTCCAACAAAACTACGCATCTTAACCATACAAAAGGCCTTTTGGCATCAGGTTATGTAACTTGGACACGCTTGATCAAGCACGATTAGTATCTGAGATGTTTCTGTTGCTGTGGGTTAAACTAAGGTCATTTCACATAACCTCTATTTCTTACTGAAGTCTGTTTATTTTGTTATTTTTTCCATACAGCTGATTATTTAAATCAGGATGCGATATGACTTTCTGTCATTTGTTAAAGCCAGAAGTCTCATATTAACTACTGGATAATTCTAGAAGTTTATACCTGAATAAAGCACATATTCCTGCATGTTTTCCTGTTACATTACACTCTAAAACCACCATTGATGGCACCTTGTGATGACATATGCAGTAGCTTTGTTTCTACATACCTCCCCCTTTTCTTGGACATGCCTCCAGAAGTTCAAAGGCTACTGATCAAGAGAAAGACAGAACAATTTTCAGTTATTATGTGAGTGAATAAAACAGCTGCCAGAGTTCACATGTTGTGTAGAAAGCTTGAGGAAGGCCTGCGCTTCAGCTGAGAGGCTGGGCTGCCTGTGGAGACCTGTGACGGGCAGCCCAGCCTGCTCAGCAGAGACTGACAACTCCAGCAGCCAATAGATTAGCATGATGGAATAACTTCCTGGGTATTTTACTTTAACTGCACATCCATGGAGGTCACTGTTTTCTACTGAGGCGAGACTGTGTAAGCTTGTCGTATTTAGTCGGCAGACCGCACAAGTCTCGCGTCAGTGAAGGATTAAAAAGCTAATAAAAATATGTCTGACACAACTTCCAAGAGGATACGTCAGCCATTTCACTGTATCTGTATACAGTATGTAACGTTAGCCGGTTACATTTTAGAGCACATAACTTGTATATTAGCAACATACGTATAAAATATTATGGGTGAGCCAGCTTAACTGCGCGATAAGTCATGCCGTATACCACCTGTCCTGGACTAAATCCAACACACCTCACAGTGTAGGTTACCAGTAACACTCGTCCTAGCTCTACCTCAATGCAGATGTTAACGTTACTGTAAGAGAAGTGGAGGCGGCTAGCTACATCCGCTCGGCGGTGTCCCCGCTGGTCGGTAACAAATACCGCCAACAACTGGGTGTTAACAGCCTTATGTACCCTCGGAACACATTTTCATTACCTTTACGCAGATTTCATATCACTAGTGTTCAGTTCGTCTGGCAGAGAAATGCTGCCACACACCAACCCGCCTGTGTAAATCTCGCGAAACCTGTGGAAAATGGGAGATGGGGAGAGGAGACTCTATTTCCCAGCGAGCCGTCGGTTACTATGACCACCGAGAATGACATGAACGTGCGCGCAATGGATAGTGGGACTTGTTGTATTTATGACAATGATACGGACTTTTAACGACTGGAGTTAAACAGGTGTTGTAGACTGTGCTGCATGCTGCGTTCGCGGTTTGTCGGAAATAGCGTACTTACGGTATGAGTGCGCATGATCGACAAGAAAAATACCAACACAACCGACCACCACACCAAATACAGTGAGGTCAGTGTTTCTGTGACGCAAGAGTTTCCTAAAATTTGTCTTAAAGGGACAGGCAAAGTAACAGCGGTGTCAAAGTTATAAAGCAATGTTAACATTTTAATGTCTCCAAGTTCACTCTTTCTTTAACAATTAAATATCTCAGTTTGGCCTTGATAACAACACTGAACATAATTGTAAAAAGGTTAACTAACGCAACACTAAAATGCTTGCTGCACATCTGATCTCCAAAATACAATGAAAACAATATATACTCATCTACATGAAATACACTGGTCCCTTTTGCCAATTTCAAGCTCAACCATTAGAATGCACAACGTATTTGCACAATTCATCCTGCAAGAACAGTTGCAAAGAGGAGCGCTTGGTGTCAGCATAGGGGGATGAGCAAATTTTAAAATGTTCTTGAAATGCAGTATTACCTGAATGCATATCAGCATCAGGGGTCATCACCAAAACCTTGCATCCATAGTTAGTGAGTACTGTACAGGCAACTATTGCAAATATCAGCTGGGCAAAGACCTTCAGCGATGTTTCACAAGGAGGTATTCATGCTTTGTCCCAACCAACACCTGACACAAAACAGTGTATTCCAGTGCCCTTAAATGCTCCTCTCTCTGCACAACTTCAACAGACCCTGCAATGCACCATTATCACCTGTTATCATTATGCTAAGTTGTGAATGACATTATTATAAAGTTGAATAAAACAGCTGCAGCCAACAAGTTACAGCTTGTAAACACGCTCGTTCTCAACCATCCCACTGAACAGATTGCATCCATTCTGGCTTGATTCATGTTAATACCTCACCTGCTCAACTGTCCAGCCATCTTTATAAATAAAATGATTTCAACAGGGTGCTGCTCATGCTACCCACCAACCAAATATGCATGAAGGAGCAAAACTTTGACCAATGAAGTAAATGTTTTATTTCTTATTGAATGACCACACAATTAATTGATGTACACGTAAAAAAGAATGAGTGCATGAGAATTGCCCTTGGTTTTTTATTTTATTATATACTTTTAATTTTAATTTTTTTTTTTTACGTTCGGCTCAGAAAACTTGTGAAACTTTAGAATGAAAACAGTTTTGCCAGATCCATTTTGAATGCATACAACAAAAAAAAAAAAGCTGACAAGTTAGGGTATTTAAAACATCATTTAACATCTAATCTAACACCTCATTAATACAGACAAAAAGTAGATTCTGCTACTTCATCATATCATATATCAGTCTTGTTTTTATACAGACTCATTGCTGCTATTAATCACACCATTTTAATGGCACCACTGTCACTTTATGTCATTGTCATTTTAGTTTCATCTTACTGTCTATACTTATCTATAGCCTACTTTTTTCTGTCATTTTGCTGCTGCAACAACCAAATTTCCCTGCTGGGGATCAACAAAGGTTTATCTTATCACAGCAACCACAGCACTTCATTGTTAAACAGATATTAAACAACAAAACACCCCCTTACTGTACATTATTAAGAGTCTTGTCTTGAAAAGTACATCTCAATTAAGCATGTTGAAACATTAGCACTCAATCTAATTTGCCTAATTGTTGTTTAACACGCTCATAATCCAGTCCCTGAATGATGAAACACGCGTATACACATCAGGGGTCCTGGGGTCTCCGCATCGCCGGCCAGAGAAGGAAACGACACCTGCTGCAGCTCCGTCACACACCAACGGCCCACCTGAATCCCCCTTAAACAGGAAAGATACCAGACACTTAACAGGAGGTGTACTCTGTCTAAAATATCCTCTGTGCTCATTCGTAGCTGCTTGCTGCAAACTTAAAATAAGATATCAAACCGCATCATTTTCATCAAGGTCAGTTTGTGTGCCTGATCAATATTTAGCCAGAGCCGTTTCTTACCGAGCAGAAACCTTGAAAGTTCCTGCCACCAACTCCACAAACCATTGTCCTGGTGATGGGAACATTTCTCCATCTCCTACGACAGGTCCGCTGTGACAGGGAGGTTACATTGACCTCCTGAAGCTTGGCTGGTAATGTGCTGTTATCCCCTATGTCCCCCCAGCCTGCTGTGATGCACCTACTGGCTGTACCCAACCTGCCACTTTTCAGAGGGATCAGCTGCACTGCTTCGGTCAGTTGGGCCCTGCGGCTGAGCTGAGGCGAGGAGATTAATGGAAGAAAAATACAGAAAATGTTAAAGTCCTGTGAGCTTAACACTGTTTTTATGATGGAGTATGAGGGATTCTTCTAATTAAATCTAATACAGTGCAGTAAACGAACAGTTTACAACTGTCCTCACCTTTAGGAGCATGATATCATTTGCATGTCCATCATAGTCGGGATGGGGAATGGCTCTGACAGTAGTGATCTCCTGCTTTGTAGGCTCGTTACCGGACAGGGAATCAGCTCCAAGCACAACCGTGTAAGGTCTAGAAATCACAATGTAATGATGACTGGACATAACTGTGATTTAAGGTTGCTAATAATGCGTCTTGACAGACATCACTCCACATGTCCACGTGTCTGGTTAGAGAAAACATACTGACCATTTTCAAAGCATAATCTAACATATAATAATAATCCTCAGATTGTGCTTTCCATTCATTTCAGCACAGCACAACAATCACACTGCAGAGACCTGAAAAAGTTGATAAAAAAAACACAGTATTTTCATCACAATGAACATTTAACTGCCTTCATTCTTTAGCAGAGAATGAAGAGAGAGCATTCCTGACTGTACCAACAAAAATGTTACATAGACCCTGCAAGCTGATTTTCATTTTTGAACTTAGGTATCAATATTGAACTCTTTGACAAATGGCCACCATGCTTTCTCTCAGAGTCTTAGATTAAATCCCAAATTATCTGTGAATTCTTACACAGGTATCTGACAGTGTGCTGCTGTGAGCACAAAGTCCTCTCTCACCAGGGCTCCCCCACAGTTCAGGCGACCTCGGACTTGCAATGAGGCCATGTAGGGGCGCGAGTGTGGGGCAGCTTCTCTGCCTCCAACAATGTGAGAACTATCAGCTCCTAAAACAGGAAATCGTCCGTCATTATTATGTTTATCCTGAAGATATTTCAGGTTTGAAGTAAATGTAGCTTTTTATGTCTTTTGTAGATAGCTTACCATTGAGGACAAAGAGCAGCAGTAGCACGAAGCTGAAGGCCATGGTCTCTGGTCAAAAGCACGCCTTCCACTCTTGGTTTTATCATTTTTGGAGACGAGAGGGTCTTGCTCATTTTGTGGTCTTTATTGCTTCAGAGGGTTTGCTAACGTGCTGTTGGGTTATATCTTGTGGAGATGTTGGTGGGATTACAAAAGGCACGGTTTTAGATTTTCCAAACAGAGTTTCATAATCGATGCAAGAAACCGGTGGAATTCAAACGGCCTTAGAGACGTCGAGGCAAGCAATGCCCTGAAGGTTCAAACTGCCATATGTGTCACGCAGAGATCAGAGGCCCCTGATTAACTGGAAGTCATATAGTTGTGGGATGGTAGATAAAGTCCACATTGTCTGAAAGACTAATCCATGGAAGTGATTAATGACTGACACAGAGGCATGTTTGTGTGAGTTTCTATGTGTGTGTGTGTGCGTGTGTGTGTGTGTGTGTGTGTGTGTGTGTGGGCTTCTTACAAAGCTGTGGTTAATTACTCAATGTGAGTGCTTGAATTTAAATCTTGCGAATTGTTATGAGAGTTATGTCACTTTCCTGTTTTCAGCTGCTTACATCAGGGTTGTGTTAAATGTGGTTTTGTGTAATGCAACGTACACCAGACTCAGAATTATTCGGCTCTAACATGCAACTGAGTTTCTCAGCACCGCAGGATTGAAAGTATCATTATTAAAACTTGTACTTGTCGCCACTTTTAGATGAACAGAATATGAAGAACGACTACAGAACGCTAAAGAAAGGCCTTTCGTGAGTTTGTGTCGACTGATCTGAACATTGGGAAGAAAAATCACTGCACTTGTTTTGTTAACTTAAATACCATTTGATATCTCCACAGCACAATAAAAGTAGGAAGAAACCAGACTTCTTGTAGGATTTGTTAAATTTATCTTTGAGGATCTCGTTGAACTTCCATATATCCACAGTTAAAAAACTGTTTGTCACATAAATCAGGTCTCCCTCTTTTTACTGCACTTCTGATCTATTTACTTTGTTTATTCTGAGTCTTTTTGGCCTTTTTCTCCCATTTTTTATGGATATTACGTTTCCACATGAACTCCAAGACTCCTGGTCAGTGATTGTTTATTATTCTATGACAGTCTTTTGCAGATCTGGATTTGTCTTGCATCTATAAATATCAAAACAAAATCACGTTTACTAGCCTTTGCATCCTGCTGTCTTTGCCAACTCTAACTTGAATGTCTATATTTTGTTCTTTCTGGCTTTTATCTCTCACCTTTTCTGTATACTACTTGAGCATAATTAGTCAGCTTTATTTGGATGAAATTCAGAAGTAAATAACACAGACACAACACAGACGCTCTTTGGTGTGCATCTACTTGACACAGCCCTCTCCTTTGAACTGTCTGACACACTAGCTGAACGGCAGAAACCACAGTTTTCAACATCAGGCTTGAGGGTCGGATGTTCACACAGACAGCAGACTGAAACGAACACGATTCTCTTCGAAATGAAGGTGGTTTAGTGTTGGCCACCCCTGAAATCTGATTGGCCACTCAATTATCACAAAGTATGATTGGCTATCTGCCAAGAAGAGGTGGAACCTTAGTTTGAATTGTTGCACTGAAAGAAATATTCAGTTAATGCTTCATCTGTAGACCAGAGGATAATAATGACGTCTGGACACGAAGCAGATGTTTGTGCAGATGTGTTGCATCATGTTAGCAGGACGCTCAGTCTGTCTTCTTAATTCTCATTATTATTGTTTTGTTAACATAAATGCAATTTGTGTCTTCTGATGAGGTCGTTACAAAAGGAACTTAACTGCTGTATTTGAAATGCATTTTTATTTAGGATTTCAGTCACACTGACAGAGTCAGCTGAGGCACCACATTACCTCCATACTGCATGAACGTATACTGAAGCAAAACTTTATGTGTGGCTTTTACTCATCATGCTTTATGTCTTTGAGGATGCAGTTGATCCAGGGGAGGTGTTTGGAGATATCCACATAAACGTTGGGTACGTCTGGATAGTTGCAGTTCTGGTTCTTGTTGAAAGACACGATGCCAACAGCCACCCCGTTGCACACCAGAGGACCACCAGAATCACCCTGTGAGGAGGAAATACCTTAATTTGTTTCTTAATTATTTGATTTAAAATGTTTGATTTGTGTGCAAGAAACCAGTCAACAGTTTCTTTGAATGGGCAGAAAACTCACCTGACAGAATCCTTTGGTTGTGTCATATCCTCCTGCACAGATTACGTTGTCAGGAAGTCTGGGCCATTCCTTCTTACATAAGTCCAAGTTAACGACAGACACATCCACCACTCTCAGCTCATGAACAGGTGCACCACGACTTACAGTCGCACCCCATCCAGCCGTCTGGCACATCTCGTTGTCTCTTATGTTGATTTCAGAACGGGGAAGTGGAATTGTCTGCACGCTGTTGTCCAGTTGAACCTTCTCAGACAGCTGGAGACACACAAAGTCGGAAGTAAAAATGAAAAACCAGCAGTAACCTACTTCCTTTTATTGATCAGACTTCGGATTAACGGACAATAATCTGATCACAAAACTGTAGAATATCACCTGATAATATTAACTTACTTTGAGGAGCATGATGTCATTCCCATGTCCTACATTCACATAAAATGGGTGTTTGTATCTCTTTTCAATGCTTCTTATCTTTTTGTTATCAACTGTGTTGAGATCGTGGGTGCCAAGAACCACACGTGTAAGTTTCCTGAATGAGTGAACATTGAGAGGTTGTCAGCACATTTTCTAAAATAGGAAAAAAAATGAATGATTGAAGTTAGCTTATGAAGTTTGAGGTCTTTGAGTAAGGTAACTCACGAGCTGTCACAGTGCGCCGCAGTGACCACAAAGTCCTCGCTGACCAGGAATCCTCCACAGATGTGGTCTCCATTGGCCTGCAGTGAGACCATGTACTGCATCGAGTTCTCGGGGGCTCTTCTCCCATGTATGATTTTACCCCCAAGTGCTGCAAAGATAAGTGAAAATCCAAATTAGGCAGATGTCCCATTGAACGGTTGGTGAGTTAGAAAAGCAGCGTGTAAACTTACCATTTTGTCCTAGACATGTCAGAACAAGAAAGAGCAGATGCTTTTGCAGAGGATGCATGATGCCAGCAGGACAACTGACTTCTTCTTGGGGGTGTCAAGTCGACCTGTTTATAAAGCTGTTGGCTGTGTTGGCAAATGCGATTATCACCTATTTTATCTCGACTTCTAACCACATCCTTGGTGCAATGGACGCTTGCTGCTTGTGTTGTCTTTATATGATCTTATGTTATCTGCTGCCTCGTCAGTTAACTGCAGTCAGATTGATTTTATCACAGTCTGCGACATTTATTCGTTCTGCCTCTTCTTTCTTTTTATGTCACTCATCATTCACTTTTTGTTTTACATTTTGGAGGACGTGGAGTACAGCATTGGCAGGATATGAAAGCAAAAAAAAAACCTAATCCAGAAAATATTCACATTGGGCATGAACAGGCATTATTCTGACAGCAGGCTAAAGTGCATACTTCTTATTATACTACAGCTGGTCCATTGAATGGACTACACACAACCCTGCCTGCACAACTTTATAGGATTATCTAAAAGCCAGTGTTTCAGTTCTGCCTTAAACGTGACTGAGTCTTCAGTCTGTTTAATGCTAATAGGAGCCTTATTCCAATCCTGTCAGTCAGATGTCTTACTCTGGGCCTGGGGTGGTCCCTGTGAGCTCTCTGACTCACTTCAGTTCGTGTGAGTAACTTGAAATAACTGAACCACTGACTGCACAGAGAGGCACAGACAGGCTTGAAGGTAATGCACAGTGTTCAGGGTGGGACTCTTCTTCCAGTCAGCCTGTTGAGTTAAATCAGTGATCGTCAGTGATGATGGAATGGAACAGACTCAGCCTCTGGCCCCGCCTCTGGTTAATTAGCACCAAATATGTAATGTGAAGCTTGCGGAAAAAAAGCAATTTGCTAAAATTATGAATACAATGATGATGATGATGATGATATGTAAGTGGATAAACCCACTCAGTAACTGATACTATCTGGACCATAGAAGTTATTTGCCATCATATTTACATCTTATATATCTTTTTGATTAAATGTTGCAATGGTGGATGGGATATCAAGTATAAGCATGGAATCTCTTTAATTCTCATTATTATTGTTTTGTTAACATAAATGCAATTGGTGTCTTCTGATGAGGTCGTTACAAAAGGAACTTAAACGTTGTATTTGAAATGCATTTTTATTTAGGATTTCAGTCACACTGACAGAGTCAGCTGAGGCACCACATTACCTCCATAATGCATGAACGTATACTGAAGCAAAACTTTATGTGTGGCTTTTACTCATCATGCTTTATGCCTTTGAGGATGCTGTTGATCCAGGGGAGGTGTTTGGAGATATCCATATAGACGTTGGGTACGTCTGGATAGTTGCAGTTCCGTTCCTTGTTGAAAGACACGATGCCAACAGCCACCCCGTTGCACACCAGAGGACCACCAGAATCACCCTGTGAGGAGGAAATACCTTAATTTGTTTCTTAATTATTTGATTTAAAATGTCTGATTTGTGTGCAAGAAACCAGTTGACACTTTCTCTGAACGGGCAGAAAACTCACCTGACAGAATCCTTTGGTTGTGTCATATCCTCCTGCACAGATTACGTTGTCAGGAAGTCCGGGCCATTCCTTCTTACATAAGTCCAAGTTAACGACAGACACACCCACCACTCTCAGCTCATGAACAGGTGCACCATGACTTACAGTCGCACCCCATCCAGCCGTCTGGCACATCTCGTGGTCTCTTATGTTGATTTCAAAACGGGGAAGTGGAATTGTCTGCACGCTGTTGTCCAGTTGAACCTTCTCAGACAGCTGGAGACACACAAAGTAGGAAGTAAAAATGAAAAACCAGCAGTAACCTACTCCCTTTTATTGATCAGACTTCGGTTTAACGGACAATAATCTGATCACAAAACTGTAGAATATCACCTGATAATATTAACTTACTTTGAGGAGCATGATGTCATTCCCATGTCCTACATTCACATAAAATGGGTGTTTGTATCTCTTTTCAATGCTTCTTATCTTTTTATAAGCAACTCTGTTGAGATTGTGGGAACCACTGTAAGTTTCCTGAATGAGTGAACATTGAGAGGTTGTCAGCACATTTTCTAAAATAGGGGGAAAAAAAAGAAAAGGAAAAAAAAGAATGATTAAAGTTAGTTTATGAAGTTTGAGGTCTTTGAGTAAGGTAACTCACAATCTGTCACAGTGCGCCGCAGTGACCACAAAGTCCTCGCTGACCAGGAATCCTCCACAGATGTGGCCTCCATTGGCCTGCAGTGAGACCATGTACTGCATCGAGTTCTTGGGGGCTCTTTTCCCATGTATGATTTTACCCCCAAGTGCTGCAAAGATAAGTGAAAATCCAAATTAGGTAAATGTCCCATCGAATGGTTGGTTAGTTATAAAAGCAGTGTGTAAACTTACCATTTTGTCCGAGACATGTCAGAACAAGAAAGAGCAGATGCTTTTGCAGAGGATGCATGATGCCAGCAGGACAACTGACTTCTTCTTGGGGGTTTCAAGTCGACCCGTTTATAAAGCTGTTGGCTGTGTTGGCAAATGTGATTATCATCTATTTCATCTTGACTTCTAACCACATCCTTGGTACAATGGACGCTTGAGGAAATGAACATATTTTGTCTTATTTACATTTTACGCAACATACCAACTTTTTTCCAATCAGTTGTCAGACGTCACACATTCACATTTGTTGTAATTAAATGTATTCAGTGTCTGTAGTGTTATATGATACGAGACGATACGATATGATACGAGACGAGACAATACGATATGATACGATATGATACGATACAATACGTTATTCTGATTACATTGTTCAGTGTTTTTGTCCTCACAAATCTATAATCACACACCGTACCAACACGTGGCGTGCACATAAATGAAAGCTGAGGCTGTGCAGTCAGTACATTGTTATATTCAAGTCATTTCATAGTTTCTCTGCTGTTTGGCCACTAGTGGGCGCCACTCCATCAGTTTGAGTTGGGAGCTGTTTGATATACTGTACCTCTGTATCACCTGTGTTAGACTGAGTTGTACTGAGGGTCATTGTAGTCAAATGTTTCTATGTTAGCAAGTACCTGTCTGTCTGAGTACCGTGTGTCTGCTATATCTGGTCATTTCTTAAAGTGAGAAATCTGTCTGTCTGTGTGCTGTTTTTACTTTCTTGCCTACAATCTCTTGGATTTCCTCCTCTCCCTGTTTGTGGATACTGCTCAGCCACATCAAGTCAACCTTACTTTGATGAGTTCTCTATGTGAAAAACTCAGTCGCAAGACCAGTGTTCTTTGGTGTGGATCTACTTGACACAGCCCACTGAAACAGTCATTTGAATCCTGTGACCACAAAAACCACAGTTTTCAGATTCAGGCCAAAGCATCAGAGTTCTCACGGTCACAGTTATGAAATATTCGGTCTAGTTAAGTTCCTGCCATGATCGACAGCCACTATTATCTCTCAGTGTGTTGATGTGTTATTTGACCAAGTTATTTTTTCTCAAGTACCATTTGTGTCTTCTGATGAATATATCAAGAGGAAATTGTCTTTGAACTTTGACACTAAAGCTTTATTTTGCATTTCAGATAAAGAGCAAACACTGACTTACACACAGCAACGCCTCCACAATAATAATAACAACAATGGCCACACTTTACATTCAGCTACATATATTTACCATCAGCAAGTTACTCATTAGCATGCACATTAGTGTCATAACGGTTATTCAGTAGTCATTATAAAACCCTTATTAACGCTTTATCTGGGGGCTGGAGTTAAAGGTCTAGTAGTTGTTGAATATGGTCATGCCTTAATAAGTGCTTTATAATGAATAATAAAGAGCCAGTATGCTACTAATATGCATGCTAATGAGTAACTACGATGAATATCTGTGCCTTAATATAAAGTGTTGCCATAATAATAGTTTTATTTATCGAGCATGTTTCAAGTAAAGAGAATAATTTCCAAAGAAATGAGAAAGAAAGCATGTCAGCGAAACTTTAAAGGCAGCGACAGTCAGCCGACCTGATGGCAGGATGATACAATACATCGCAAATATGCTAAACTCTCACATTTAACATTTCTTGCGAATCTCTTTGATCCAGCGAAGGTATTTTGATACATCTGTATAGACGTTGGGGACATTTGGGTAGTCACAGTTTTTCCTCATGTTGAAAGACACGACACCGACAGCCGTCCCGCCGCACACCAGAGGACCTCCAGAGTCACCCTGTGAGGAGGAAGGAACAGACTTTGTTTACTCTGGATCTAAGGAGAGCAGCCATTTATGCTGGAGACCAGTTTCTTTGAAAGGGACAGAAAACTTACCTGACAGAATCCTTTGGCTGTGTCGTATCCACCAGCACAGATAACATTGTCAGGAAGATTAACTTTAATATTCCTCCATTCTGTCTTGCAGACCTCCAGGTTAACGATAGGCACCTCCGCCACTTGCAGCACATCAACATCTTTCCCACCAGTTTTCGTGCGACCCCATCCAGCCACACGGCACTTTGCTTTGTCTTTCATTTTCATCTCAGTCTTTGGAAGTTGAATTGGTTGTACTGTCTTGCCCAGGCGAGCTTTCTTGGACAGCTGAAGACACAGAAAATCATTAGAAACTAGAATAGATCAATTTGAACATGTCTTATCCTTCATTAGACCTCAAGCTTAAGAAGAATTTCTAGAGGACGGAGTGAGTAGTGAGTAATGATGTGCTTTGTTTTCAAAGTGTTGCTGGCTATCTACTTACTTTGAGGAGCATGATGTCGTTGCCATTTCGTTCCTTGTCAAAAGATGGATGCTTGCATCTCTTCACAGCGTATCTCATTGTCTTATTATCAACCTTCTTGAGATTGTGGGTGCCAAGAACAACACTTGTTGGGTTCCTGAGTGAATGATTATGGAGAAGCTGTCAATAGTTTTGTTTGCATTTTGCAGCCCAAACAGAACAAAAAAACCCCAAAACAAACAAAAATGCTCAACATGATGCATCTGATGCATGTAGCTAGAAATCAAATCAAATTTTTTCGAAAAAGATCAAGATCAAGATCAAGATCAATATAAAATTTGATCAAATTTTTTGATCAAATTTTTTCGAAAAAGATCAAGATCAAGATTGATCTTGATCTTTTTCGAAAAAATTTGATTTGATTTCTAGCTACATGAATCAAAGATTACTGGAAGAGGAAGGCAACTCACCCGCGGTCGCAGTGCGCAGCAGTGACCACAAAGTCTTCACTGATGAGGAAGCCGCCACACACATGGCCTTCTTTACTGTCCTGCACTGAGGCCATATACAGCATTAACTTCTGCGGGGCCTCTTTGCCGTTTATAATTTCACTCCCAAATACTGTAATGATGAGAAGAAAATAAGGATTAGTTGAGTTAATGTAGCATTTGAAGACCTGAGTCTTGTAACCAGATCTTGTAATGTTACCATGAAGTCCAAGAAGATGAAAAAGCAGAAACTTGTGCAGAGTCTGCATCATGCCGGCAGCCTGTTTCTGTCTCTATGGAGTGTCAAGCCCACCGCTTTATAAAGCGCTTTGCTCATTGTGGTTTTCTCGTGCTTCATCTGGACTTCTTTGGCTGCATCCTCTGCGCATCAGTGCAACCTTTAGCTGTCTTGTCATGATGAGTGCATGTGGTCAGTCAAAGAATGAGGCATGGTGCAGTATTGCTGTTGTTACGATAAATATGAAGCGTGTGTTTCTGCAGCCTGATGCACGTACGTGCATTATGTTATCAGCATGTAATGAGTTCAACACAGCCTGTAATGTTCACCCATTTATTCCCTTGTAATTTCATACTTTCCCTTTTGTTTCTACGGCAGTTTGAGTCTCTATCAATATCTATATTTGGTTATTTCTTGTCACTGTTTGGATTAACCACTTAGTCATTGGTGAGCTTCGGTTAGATGAATTAAGGTGATAAAGCAAACTGTTATGAATCTTGTTTTTAGGTGAGGCCTTTCAGCTGTCGGCTTCTGTCACCGACATTTTGCACCAAATTCGAAATGAGTGGCAGAAACCGCAGTTTACAGCTTCAGGTTTGAGTGTCACTATTCTCACAATCATTAACCTAATGCTCTGAAGTCATGTGATCATTGACTGATAGCTAGAAGTCTAAAGGTGCATCATGATCCATCTGTCTGTGTTTCATGACAAATGACGTACAGTCTGTTATTTACAGACTGTGGAAACTGTCGGCTGGCCCGAACAAGTATATGTGTACTAAATGGGATTATACGTTATAGAAAGTAAAACTCAATGAAAAGTATGAATCTGATTTGAATGCAATAATCCCCACAAAACAAGAGCAGATGACAAAGATTTCAAAGTGTGGAAGCATGTAGAGAAGAGCAAAAAGATGAGAAACGGCTTGGTTACGTGGTGAGGTTGCATAATTTGGATGAGAGAATTGCAAAAAATGGTCCACAAATGTGAAATATTTGAGTTGTGTTTGCAGCAATGCAAATACTAAGGGTCCAGTGCTGGATGTGGTCGTTTTAGATACTGTATTGCTGGTGATGCATATAACTGTCTTTATTTGTGAGTAGCTTAACATGTCTAAAAGAGTAACCATACACACTTTGTGTATGGTGAGATTTAGAGTTTTGCATATCTCTTACTCAGTTTATTCCACACCGACAGTTTTAATGATCCACTCATTTTCATGCATTTAAAACAGACTTCATTTTATTAATTTTGGACTCCTTCTCATACTTCTTGTGCATACTACTACTGCATGAAGCCACATCAAATGAACTTTTATCTTTAAAATATATTGAGCAAAAAGCTGCAACATCAGTTATCTTTGGTCTACATGACACCCACAACCCAAAGCTGTTTCTTGGAATTGTGATAATCTTGATGAACCACAGAAACCACAGTTTGCTCGCTGCAGATTTTAGCACTGATGTTCCCACAGTCACAGCTATTATGCGAAAGCTCAGCGTTAAAGAGTCTAAAAGAGGTCTGTTAATTTTATAATTGACATGACATTTGAACATGATTTTAGTGCCATAAAAACATTTGATTGTGGATACTGCAGGCTTTCAGCAAACATACAACAAACATTAATTTGTGCTGCACCCGCTACGATACCCTTTCAATGCAGGCAAAGATCAGACTCTCTGAACTTCAAGCAGCAATAAGAGAGCAATAGGAATCAGCTTCTTCACAAACAAAGCGGCTCAGCAACACAGCTCAAAAACAAGTTGTAACCTTCTTCTATTTAACAGGTTTCTTTCTTGAGAATATCTTTGATCCAGGGAAGAAATTTGGATATGTCTGTGTAGATGTTGGGCACGTCTGGGTAGTCACAGTTAAAGTTGTTGTTAAAGGAAACAACACCAACTGCCATCTTCCTGTTGCACACCAGAGGGCCGCCAGAATCACCCTGTGAAGAGGAGGCAGCTTCAGTTGTTTAAGGTGTTTAGATTATTTTTACTTAAAACATTTGCTTTATGAAGGACAGGAAGCATACCTGGCAGAATCCTTTCTTTGTCCCATATCCGCCCGCACAGATGACATTGGCAGGAAGGGTATAGTGCCACATCCTCTGACACTTCTCCAGCTTAATGATAGGGACATCCACCTCTTCGAGATCATTAACATTTCCACTGTGAGTTTGTGTTCCACCCCATCCAGCTACGCGGCACTTCTTGTTGTCTTTCAGGTTTATTCCCCGACTTGGAAGTTGAATTGGCTTAATTGGTTCTTTTTTGCCCAGCCGAGCTTTCCTTGACAGCTGGAGACATAAAATAAGAAACTAAAAGTCAAAACTGGCCACACCACATTTCATAACACTGCACATTTCTCTAACAGACTGCAGATTAACAAATAAAATCTGGAAGACGACGCTGCTGATAGTGTCGTGAAGTTTGACTGTTGTGCTACGTAGACTTTTAAATAGCAATTTATGCTTTAGTATCCCCCCAAATAGAAAGCACAGGCTGTATAATAACTTATGAAAGTGTTTTACTTCATCTATTGTGATAATTGTATTTAATCAATGAATTAATTAGTTAATTCATTAATTGTGAGAAGGTGAGGTATTTTTGTTGGACAGTGTGATCATAGGGCTACTTCCTGGAGCAGTATGTACCAGTGCAGACTCTATATGTATATATGTATTGAACTCAAAAAGAATTACTAATTTTTTCAGCACTAGCTGGTGAATTATTACTGTTATTGTTCACTTAGTGAGTTGCAGTGCTTGTTGCTTGACAGTCCTGTGCGTGTGCTAGTTTTTTTTACATTTACCCACCCAGGAAATAACGTATTCTTATCTTCACTGAACCTCATGTAATGCAACATAACTTACAGTAAAGGCAAATCGTTTCATCATAAATATGCATGGTGTGAACCTCGGACTATGAGG
Organism: Chaetodon auriga; assembly: GCF_051107435.1. Lineage (NCBI taxonomy): Eukaryota > Metazoa > Chordata > Actinopteri > Chaetodontiformes > Chaetodontidae > Chaetodon > Chaetodon auriga. Next base: position 22,486,716 of record NC_135076.1, read on the forward strand.
TTTAAGAGATCTCTGCTTACTTTGAGGAGCATGATGTCGTTCCCAGATTGAATGTTCACATAAGATGGGTGTTTACACCTCTTCACTGAGTATCTCATAGTTTCATTGTCAACCTTCTTCAGATTGTGGGTGCCAAGAACAACACTTGTGGGATTCCTGCATGAATAGCGATTGAGAAATTGACAGAATTATTTAAGCCATATTCAGGTCAATCAAAGATTCGTTGAAGAGGAGAGGTAACTCACAGGCGGTCACAGTGTGCAGCAGTGACTACAAACGCTTCGCTGATGAGGAATCCTCCACATATATGACCGGCGTCGTTCTGCACCGAGGCCATGTACTGCATCGACTTCTGCTTGGACTTTCTACCGTTTATGATTTCACTCCTGAGTGCTAAAAAGAGAAAGAGAAATTATAAATTAAGTAATGTCTCATTTGTGAGCTGGAAAATAACACATTTAGTAATCTTACCATTTCCTCCCAAACACGTCAGAACATGAAAAAGCAAGAGCTTGTGCAGCGCATGCATCATTTTGGAAGCCCACTCTTGGGGTCTTAATGCAGCAGCCTGCACACTGAGCGACCCTGTGGTTGTCACTTTGGCCTCAGTCACATCCTGTCTTTGTGCATTTTTGGCTGTCTTACAGGCACGAGTAGACATGCAGTAATGCCATTTTTACAATCAATTTAACAACTGCTTGTGAGTTTAAAACAGTGTCGGATTCATGCATCCTCTCTCTTCCTCCTTTGATTCATTCAAATTTTATTTTCTTTCCTTTTGCATCTGACACTTTTGATGTCTGTCAGTCTCTGTATTGTTCGGGGCCTCTTTGGACCACCTCTCATTGTTTGGGTACCACTTAGTGAACGAGATGAATTGAAGTCAGGAAACTAGATGTGGAATGAAGGTTTTTGTTTTTTTGTTTTTTTGTTTGCTGTGGATCTACTCACTGTTGTGGATTTGCCTTTGAAAAGATGAGTAACAGAGATTCTAGCATCAGGTCACAGTTAGGAGTCTCATTTCTTTGATCATAATTATACAGCAGATGCATGTTAGTCTGTTAACATTTACACTGACTGGAACTGTTCATGTGAAGCAGCTCCATCACATGCCCAGCAGAGAGGGCCAGAGTCAGAGCAAAAACTTTAATGCTTAATTTACTTTTTGACCATAAGAGGGCGCAACAGTTAAAAACTAACTTAGAGAAAGAACCTCAGCTACGTTTTCTGCCTCTCTGCAGTCCATTAAAGGTATAATATGTGACAGTTCTGACTCTAAAAACAACTACACCAACTGTATGGTATATACTTTATTGATTTGTATACTTAGATTATCCCAAATGTTTCCAACAACCCAGTCAGAACTCATTCTATGTCTGCTCAAGAAATAAATAAACTTCCTTTTGTGCAGATTTTCCAGAGTAAAATCTTTCTTGACCCCTTTCTCCCAGTAAAAGTTTCTTTATGCATACTTAATAATAGGGTTTGTTTAAGCAACCTACAAACAGCTAACCGTAGACCGCTGTTTACACACATTAGCACACACTCTTACACACCTGCACACACACACACACATGCATACGTACATTTTTAATCTGCTGTGTTATCTTAAATCACAAGCCTTGTTGAAAACTCTTCATAGATTCATTGGATTTGTCATTTAATGTTACTTATTTCAAATTTATTCAAATTTCCATTTCATACGATGCACATTATATCAGCTGTTACTTTGGTTAGTGGGCCTGTTTCAGGATATCCAGCAGAGAGCGCCACAGCACGCAACAAGACTTTAAAAATGTCTCTGCTTTCGACCATGTGAGGGTGCCGCTTCGCCGTCAGTGCAAATCTAATGTGAAGTCACGAATTGAGCTGTCTAATGAATCTTCCCGAGAGCATCTGTCTGCCTTCTGTGTTCCATTAAAATCCCACATTTTAAGGAGGACAGCAGCATGTCATCCCACTACAAATACATGGAGTAGTATCTCACAGTTTGTGGTCTTGAGGTTGTTTATAAGTGGGACAGAGATCTAAAAAAAGGAGCCATCCTTCTTTGAACTGTACTCTAGCTAGGAATGAAACATTTGTTCATTATAATTCCCAGATTACAAGGAGCTATAAAATAGGCATGGCAGCGTGCGGAGAAGGTCAAAAAGATCCACATTAGCTAATCCTGTGCTTTACAGACTTCCATATTAGTGCAACAGGCAAAAGAAGGCAACCAGTAGCCTGATATCTGTGTGTGGTGCAGCTCAATGATTTGGGTTTAAAAGCAAACTTCACAATCTTCCTCATTTAAGGATGAAACACAAGACCTGAGAGCCTCGGAGTCGGATCAATCTGACCTCTCCTGGCTGCAGCCATTCAGTCTGGCGCTGAGGCTGCAGGAGTGCAGGACAGGATGGGAGAAATCCCTGCATGGGACTCGATAACTGCTGCACTGTTTTGTTTTCTACTGTATTATTGTTTTAATGTAAACGTCAGTAGCACTGAGATTGATCTTTCCGTGCTCTGCACACTGTCATCATATTTTACGCTTGACTCCTTCTGTCTGGCTCTACTTATGTGCCGGGCAGCCTCTGTGTGAGTGTAGAAAATCATTAAGGGCTGTCAAGAAGTGCTGAATAATGTATGTGAATGTTTTGCTGATATGATAAAGAGCAAAATAAACATTATCTACAACTTGTTTTTAAGCCCTAGTTTTAGCCAGGATTTGAGTGGAGGTTGGTTCCTTCACAGACACAGTTGGAGTGGATGCAGCGTCCTTAAGTGTCCAGTCAGTGTCAAGATTTTTTTCCTCAAGCAAGATGACAGACTTTGACAGAGGAAGCTGACATTTACATATGGTTTTTATATGTCTTGCTAATTGTCTAATACAGCCCACATGGTTTAATCCAAAATTTCAAACCTCCTTATAGGAAAAAAGGAAGCAGGTTTTGACATTGTACATGAAAAACCTTTGGTTTTAAGGAAGAACACCTGATCTTTGAAGTAAAAAAAAAAAAACCTGCACTGTTGAAAAAGTATTGCCATGCATGCAGTGACAAAACACAGAGTCTGTCTGGTTTCGCTGGCATGAAGAATTACTTCACACAGCGGGGCTTTAGGGGCAGGGTGGATAGGCTTTGGCACGGCTAAAACTTTGCATGAAGCGGCACTGACTTTGGTCTTTTCCAGTCACTTACAGCCAAAGACAACCTCATGATGTTGACTGGGACATTGGCCAACATGTAGCTGGTCTGCCTCAGCTGGCCAAACTATATAGGAGATGGTCTGAGCCCCTTTGGGCTGCTTCTGCTCCTTCTTCTTATATTCTTACATTTTATACATTCTCATCTTTTGATTGCTTGTATAGGGTTTGGTTATATTCTCATGTTTTTACACATTGACTGCTACGTCTCCTACGTCCTCATACTGGCCTCAGCTTGAAGTGCCCTGAAAAATGTTGATTGTGTGTTATTCATGCTTGCAGTTAAATGCATATGCTCTGAGAGAATAGCAAATGTTAAGGCAGGTAAGCATATAACAGCTATATTAGCATAAGGATATATTTGCCTTCTTGCTATGAGTTGACTGAGAAGATAGACACCAGGCTGCACACTACCAAAGCTGCAGTCAGAAGCTAATTAGCTTAGGTTAGCATACCTAACAGTGACAATGGGACTCCAGGAACTGTGCCAGGCCAACAAATATAGCTAACCTCCAGTGGGAACAGCTCAGTTTATGCAACCTCAGTTATACAACGTGTTAATTAGTCAGCTTTAGACGTGCTGGTAGGTTGATGTTTTACCTTTGTACAGAGCCAGGTTAGCTGTTTGCCCCTGTTTACTCCAGGCTTCATGCTAAGCTAAGCTAACCACCTGCTGGCTTTAGGTTCATATTTGCTCTACAGACATGAGAGTGGTATTCATCCTCTAACCTAATTCTTATTGAAGAAAGAAAATAATCATTTCTTTTAAATTGTTTTTTTGGGAGCAATTTAAAACCTGTGCCACCAATATAACAAACGAGTCTATCTATACATACACACACTGTAATAATTATGTCTATGTCTGCACTCTAAGTTTAAACCCAACAAGTAATTCTCATGCTCTTCCTTTGTATTTCTAATATAATACCATTTCCTGTTTATCCACCCAAACTAGATTGCACTCATTTGCTTTCCTTACTTTTCCTCTCATCCATTCTGATTCACATAGTCATCCCTCCATCCATCTCTTCACCTTGTCCCCTGGTGTCTGGCACGACTGCAGGCATCCGGAGAATGCCTGACATGGGGTTTGGCCGGTCGGCACCACATACCAGCGGCGTGGCATGGCAGGGCTTTAGGGGAAAAGTGGCGCATGTGCCACTCAGCAGCCCTGTCTAATGTCCAGTAAGTGGCTTCAGACATGAACACTAATCCACTCAGTGATGAGAAGGCCGCAGTCTGATGGCTCTGCTGCAGGCTGCCAAGACTGTCCAAGTACACTCTGAGGTTCAGACAGAGCACAAAGGGGACAAACTCTAAGCTTCAAAGGGAATCATTGCAATTTTAATGAAATTGTATTTCCTTTGCAGGTATTTGACTGTGATGAATCAATTTGTTCACGCTTTTCTTCTCTCTTATGAAACTTCTTTTTTCACAAGGAACACAGTGTCTTTGCTCTCATATGAAACAGAGGACATATGAAAAGACAGCATGTGAATAAGTACTGTTAGACTGTTAGAAGGCCCCTCTTCAGGTCACCAAACCTGTAACATCTTTAACGCTGGTGTTCTCCTTTCACTCCACCTAAACCAGCACCAAAGTTATAAAAACATATTACACTTGATCCATTACTGTGCTCCTAACAGACAACTTTTCTAGCTTGCAAGGCCCCCTTATTCTCCCAGTTTTGCGCCACTCTGGGCAAATACGCACCGATTCCTGCCAACATGCGTCTTTGTATTGACTTTGTATGCAATTGTGCATCCTCTGAAATTCACCTTGTATTCTTTCTGAACACAAAACAATGATAAACCCATTTGTATTCAGACAGTTTCAAATCCAAAATTCAAAGTGGCTACTCATACATAAAGACAAAACTGTCATACTATAAAAATCACTCAATACAGGCTTCTGCGAATTTATAGATTTGTGTTTCTGTGTGGACATTAAAGCTACAACAAATCCTCAGGAAAGGAAAAGTGCAAATTATTATTTTTGCACCATTTTCACTGACAATTATGCCGAAAAATAGGTTCTGCAATCTCATGAATTTGGTCATAAACATCGTGTATACCTGATAACCATACACACACATGTTCGCAAACTCACATACACACTCATCCGTCGTCCACCCTTTAGTCCATCTATTCAGCATTATAACTTGGGCTGTTTTTGTAACAAAACAAGGCCTAATCCTAAATTCAGGGAGCTGTGAATGTGCCTCAACAAATGGCAGACAAATGAGAAGGATTAGCGAGGGCCTGTGAAAGAGTGAAAGGTTTGCCATTGATCTACGGTGGTCCTGTTCTCTTTCAGGGCCACTCGGTTTGAAAACCCCACTGAGTAAGAGCATACAGGGCCACTCCAGAGCCCCCTAGGCCACCGAGAGACACACAACAGCCACAATTAGTCTCAGGAGCTGTAATGGCAATTCAATAAGCGCTTTAAAATTGTGCCTTAGTCCGTCTGCCACCCCACAACCCCTCCCATCCCTCCCATTTTCGTCTACATACATAAGATTGGTATTATGAGTGGCGAGGGGCTCTTTTTTTCTTTCCCACCCACCACAGTTCTTTTCAGTCACTGTGAGAGAAAATGACCACACAGGGTTTCAAAGGTTCCAGAGGCTGTGGTTTGTTGTTGCTGAAGCAGCATGACTTGTGCCCCTGTAGATTTTGGCTAAGGCCCTCAAAATGGGCTTCTATTATTACTTTTTTCTGTCACTCAGCTGCAAATTAATTTCGAAGCAGTCAAAGTTGCCTTATCTATAAACACTATTTTTATTGGGTCAGGCAGGATACCCTCCCCCAAGCAGTGCTTTCATGGATGTGCAGATGTGAGGATGTACTGTACTTTATGGTGTTTTAAATGTGCAGACATAACCACCAAATTCAGCTGGTGAAGAGGCCTTGAGCAGAAGCCGAAGAAAACGACCTGCTGTGCAGCCTGCAGGTGCTATCTGACGGACACTTCAGCTACAACATCATTGCATGACTCACTTTCTCAGTCCTCGGCTTACACCAGATCAAACACAGCCCAAACACCTGTGCTCCTGACATCAACACACCGTGGCAGAGGAGGAGCTGAGGATGTCTTCTGGATGGCTGTCATTCCCATTCTCCGGGGCTCTCTTTGGGACATTCCTCGTTGATTTTGCACAGTGTTTAGGTTTTTCCTTTTGCTTCATGATCAAAGGCCAAAGCTTTTGATCAGGACTTCCAAAGGATCCCTCTTGTTTTGCTGGCGAGCGCACTGACAGGACAGTGGTGGAGCAATGATAATTACAGCTCTCATTTGGTGTCCCTGGAACTGGCACCAACAGCCTGTCGCACCCTCAGGCCAAGAAGAAAGGAGAGAGATTCTTGGACGGTTAAAAGAGGAGAGCAGAGAGGTAGAGGAGAAAAGATGGAGGACACACTGACAAAGAGGCGAGTCAATCGAGAGAACAGGCAGAAAATGGGATTACTTTGTGGCGTGGATGTTTTAGTGTGTCTGTGCCAGCTGACGGTTGGATAATGATCATATGGTCAGAGACACCTGTACAACTGGAATGCACTATAGTCTGCAAAGCTATATACTTCTTGTGACAAGAAAGCAAAAAAGCTGAAATATACAGTATATTATATATATATTTTGTCTGGAGGAAGAGGAAATGTTTTTACACTTTGGGAATTGCATTTGGTTGCTTTCTTGCAAAATGGAGATTGGTACCTCAAGTCTCTCTGCTAAGTATGAAGCTACCAACAGCAGCCGGCTAAGGTAGCTCAGCACAAAGACTGCTAGCCTGTAAAAAACAAAACTGAAGGAGAGTCTCTGCCATTTCTGTACTGTATTTCTATGGTATTTTGTTATGTGTAAAACAAAATATTTTAATTACTGAGCTTTAGGAACTTTGTCACCTTTGGACAGAACCAGACTAGCCGTCCCTCCAGTTTCCAGTGCTAAGCTAGGTTAGCTGGCTGCAGATGATATCTTCATATTCAGTATACAGACAGACATCGATTTCATTATTTAAGTTTGTGCAAGAAAATTCTAAGCATATTTCCTAAATGCCAAATTTTTCTTTTTAATGATGACTATATTTTAAGTACAACTGCGACAAAAGGAGAAGATATAGAAGCACTCTTTACTTTTCAAAATGTAACCATCTCTCAACGGCGCACAGCTGAGGACAAAGACATTTGCATGGCCACAGTACTGCCGGACCCCCCATACTGATACTTGTGTGCTGCACCCAGACCTTTGGAGCTGAACTACAGTGTGACTTCACGCCATTCTGACCAGAAATGTACCCCGTCACAGTAATCTCACATTATGACAGGCTGAAAGGTTGGCCTTTATTCACCCCAAACAGCCACTATTCATCCCCGACTCTCCTTTCTGTTCACTGAAAAGCCCGAATGGCCTCCTGTGCCACCGGTGGGCTCGTCTGTGTGTAAATGACCTTGATGCTCGGTTGCATAGTTCATAACCGCGGACCTTTCATCAGACACGGGGAGGTCCTCCACATCAACGCCTCTCCTGCTGTGAGTTTTGCCATGATTATGATGAGGAGGGGGATTATGTGGCAGAGCTCTGATGGAGATGTTACCAACACTTAACAATCAGTGCACAAGACAAGATTAAAATACCATTTAGCACTTGATGGTTTAAAAAAAAAAAAAAGGCTTGCTAGCACAAGGGAGGGAGCCATGACTCATGATTTATCCACATTTTTTATTGAAGATTACCAAACTCAGCATGGACCAAGGCACTCAAATGATTTTACTTTGCTGAAATGAATCTAAAGACTGTTTGTTCTGAGATTTTGGCCTTATATACAAACTATTGTTACTGGCCTATAGCTGAAAGCTGTTTATGATAAGTGGATCACACATGTACCAATACCCAGTAGTAATACCATACAAAATGAGCTGAATATGGACTTGAATACGATTACTTTTTCCCTTCTTTTTTTTTTTAACAGTATGACTACAATCCAACACAAAAAGTCGACAATAACAGTAAACACCAACTTCAAATAGTTAAAGAGTACAAAATGTTTTAAATATATTAAATGTTCTATTAGCGACAGCCTTGAGAAAATGTTAGCAAGACCTGACAGAGAGGCAAGATGTAATAACCATTTACTACTGTGTACAAAATTAACAAAGTTTCTGCTAGTGACATCTGGTTTACCTACGGCTGCTATAATGCATTAAATGACTCAAAACGTATATTATTATTTCACGACTGAACAAAGGACCAAGAATCAGAGACTAGATGAGACACAATGCATTTTTTTTTTTTTTCTGATAACTGATTTCTAATGGGTTGCTGAATGAGAGAAGCAGTCTGACAGAAGCATGCACAAACATACAAAGGTAATCTCAGAAAATCCAGCATTTTATCGTAATAATTAGCTTAGTGATCTGCACAGTTCAGGTGCAGATCAATGTCTCGTATCCAGTAGTGTCAGTACAGTATATCCCAAGCAACAGTGAAGATGTCAGATTTGCAACGAGGATTTTAGAAATACTGAAGTCAAGTCCCTCAGTCTTTCATTAATCACCCCACATAAATAAATTTAGAGTGGAAATATACCAATCTTATTAATTAATTCATCAATTTTTGTTGACCTAAATGTAGTCCAGTTTAGCTTTACAAAAACAACATGTTAAAGTCACATGTGATGCATTACATTTCACATGTAAAATGTCCAAAAACCACATTGTGCCTATTTGGGAGTTCTGTGAAATGCTTCACATGTCGTCAAGCATGTACCGGTATGTAGAACATGTAAATGAACATGTAAATTAAATGTTATCTATTTAGTTGTGTTTGTTATTTTGCATATGTGAAATGTTGCTCCATTGCTTTTAACAAGGTATAATACATTCACATGTGCTTTTTTGTAAGGCTAAATATGCAATATTGAATTTAAAATTACTGGACTCAGTCTATGAACTACACACGATATGCAAGTTTTTAATTAGTGGATGTGACTCCCATCAAAAGCACACAGTCAATACTGAGGGAATGACCACTGTGTCCTCAGTGGTAGCTATTTCGATGTTGCCTTTGACCATAGTGACACTTACAGTCAAAGGTTAGATGAATTTCATCATCTCTGTACCAGATGCTTCTGGTCTTATTTAGCTTATCATCCAAAAATAGGCTAAATAACAAACCAGTTAGCCACATTTTGTTATTTCCAAGTCTTGCTGTCCCTTTTCAGTCCTCTTACAGTCTCTTAAAGTCAACCGCACACTGCTTTATATGCAGTTCAGACACACCGACAGATGCCTGAAGATAGTATAATTCTACTGTATTGGACTGTATTACTGAACATCATTAGAAAATGGAGAAAATAACTTAAAAGTACATATTATACTAACTCTACAAATGTTACAAACCTCAACAAATGTACATTTATGTGACAGGAGGATGGAATAATAAAAATAAAGATCGCCGTCACGGCTAGATCAACACTAGTGTGAAGGGGCAGGTGAGCCAGCCAGTTGCCGGTCAGAGTTCAAGCTGGGGCAGCTAGGAGGGGAGCATGGGCAGGAAGTGAGTAGACGGGTGCCTTCGTCGAGCCTTGTGACCTCGCCGTGGCTTCCCCCGCCCGTTCAGCGAAACAAACATCTGCCTGCCGCCATGCTTCCAGCGGAGGGAGGCGTATGTGTTGTAGCCGTTCTCCTCAATGCGCTCCTTGAACTTACAGCTCGGGTTGTACTTCACCTGCGATCAGAGGGAGGAAGACGGAGAGGTTAAAGAGGCTTTAACTGATGAGTGTGTGCTAACTGAGTGCTATTCCTGCTGTGCTGTACTAGGTCAGCTTCCAAGAAGTGCGCAGAGGTCAATGTCTGTTGTTGCAGTAAAAGATTTTCCAGGTGTTCGTGGTTGATAGGGTGAGTATTTAGCTGGTTCCTCTATTTAAAGCCACAATGGATGTTTTCAGTCTTAGTTGTTTTTTTCAGTTATCCCTCACCCATGGTGGTGTCTAGCCATGCATGGGTTTTGAGATATCCACCTCTGAAACTTCCTTTCCGTCAACAAAATACAGTTTATGTCAGTGGAATTTCGTGTGCTGCTGAAAAAGCAATGAACAATTACAATAAAACCCCAAAAAGCAATATATCTTTCCAGAAACAATGCTCTGGTTACTCACAAAAATCTGCGGACCCCACAGTTAAGTTTTAATTGGGCCCGATCTCTGAAAACTGATCACAGACTGAAACTGATCACAAAGAGGTCTGTGAAATATCTGGGTCATTGTTACTGGATAGAAATGTTGCTCTTGAGTTTTTGAATGTCATTCTTTATTAGTTTTGGTATCACAAACACAGCCCACAGCCCCAAAATACCTCATTATACCACATGTTAAAACAACAATGTTCAGAGTGATTTGGGTAAACTGACCCCTTAATATACCCCCCTAAAAAAACCTAAATGATCAAAGTTGTGAATAAAAAAGGAGCTTTTTAATCAACATTAGTTGACAAAGTTCTATCACAATCATTCTAACTCTTTTCTGATCCAGTTTTTAATTCAATTTACGAACTTTGCCCACAGGTATGCTGATCTGTGAAGGCAATGCAACAGTCTGTAAAGCCACTTTTCCATGGGTGGTTACCACTTCTTATCAGTGAGTCAAAGAGTCTTGAAAGATATTGTAGTGACAAGAGGTTCTGCTGCATTCCCTTTTCCAGATCGCTATCGTGCGGCCATAATGAGGCCCTGTCTGCGATAGCATCAGGATAGTGTGAGCCTGCCGTGATTCACCTGCCTTTTTGTTTTTATGGGAGGTTTCAGATTTTGGAAAGGCCTGGGTCTTCAGCTCTGTTTATGCCGTGTTTGCTGTGTTAGCCACTTGTCTTATCGCCACTGCTGACTGATTGCTTGTCCCCGATTTCTCTTTTTCCGAGATGTAAACACATGAGCTAGACACCACACACCCCAGCTCTGATGTGAGGCTGATTTTAACAAAGAGGGGTGATTACTTTTGAAAGCTTGCTGTGTGAAACAACAATTGGCAGATGGCACGCAAAGACTTTTAAAGAAGCCCAGCTGGCTCTTTGTCATTGCTGGCTGGGTTTCTTTCCACTGCTTGCTATTTTGACAGTGGACCAGCCGACTCAAGCTGCAGGTATCATCAACCATGGCCCAGGTGTACAGCCATGATTGATTGTAACACTGACCTTTTCTGGACTTCCCAGCAGAAGATTCCTGACATTTCCCTTCACTTCAGTAGAATCAAATGTGTTTGGGTAGGTATTCATTTGGGACCCCTATACATATATACCTCCCCTACCCTCACCGCCCTCCTCCCCTTCCCTTCCCAGTCCTCCCATCTTGACCTCCAGGAACAATGTTGCCAGGTTGTATACGCACCGACCCAAAGAGCGTGCCTTTCTTGGACATAGCTAAGTACAGCCCGGTGCTGACAGATTTGATGGCAACAACTCCCACACTGACAGATCGGATTTCCATCAGGCCTGGAAAATAAAAGAGGGAACAAGAGTCTGGGTTAGAAACATCTAGCTTTGGGAGTTTCCCCATCAAAAGCCACTCTATCATTAGCAATTAGGATACCAGACAGCCATATGCTCTGGGGAGAGAGAGCCCAAGACAAGAGAAAAGAAACACACACATAGACAGGACATGCACAATGGCCTGAGAGAGCTCCCTTGATGAGAAGACCAATAGAGCTTAGAGCATTTAGAACAACAGGTTAAAGCTTGATCATGTCAAAAAAGGCGGGAAATTATTATTATTAATTATTTTCACATAGAAGCTTAATTATACATCTCTACCTGTGCACCCCAGTCTCAGACCACATCCTGACCTACAAAAGATTTAAACACACACATACAGTGTCTAAGCCTGCACAGTGTCATCCTGCCTCGCGGCTTGCATCCATTCAAGCCTCCTGACTCCAGATGTGACACTCCATCCTGATGATGCCCAGTGTTGTTTACTGAGGGACATAAAACCCATGTCTGCTGGCCACTTAACAGCCTCTCCAACTCACTTCACCCCATGAAAAAGCTGGCAAGCTTGTGGGCTAATTGTTTCCTCTGGGCACTGATTGCAAACAAGTCCCATGTGGCTCACTCTTGATCTGGTTTTTGTCTGCATACGAAAATAAAGGCACACACCCATTGTCATGGCTACGGCAGAGAGATGTTTTGGAGATGACCTGAGGGCTTACTGCAGGGTCCTGAATAGCAGCTAATTGCTGGAGATGAGGCTCTCTTTTGGATGACATTTTTCTGGCTTTATTTCCCACTTATACCTTCAAAAGCACCCTGATGTGGTCTGCTATCTGATCAGAGCACGAAATCTTCTTTTTACACCCCTGACAACCATGTCTGTGCAGAGAAAACATGTAATGTTGTTGCTCAAAGGCAAGGCACGGCTGGATATTTTTGAAAAAAGCATTGTTGGCTTTGGACAGATACTGTAAACACAGCACCAGATCAAGGTGCTGAAGGACAGGGTGACCCAAAGCTGGTAGGAAATGTAGTCATAAAAGCAGCAGTGGGCCACTGGCCACCCAACTGACCACCCCCCAGCTGCTTCGGTACCACTGCCAAGTCTTGTACAGGGCAGTGACTGAGTTCCTGAGCAGTCTCGCTGGTTAAACCCATCCAGCAATGAAAAACAAACCATCACACCAGGAGCTCAACAGGTGCTACTCCCTCTGCTCTGCAGTTTTTTCTACCTATTTACTTGTGCAAATCCAGATTTTGGTTGGAAAGAACGGTAAAGCTGAACTTGGCCCAAAGGCTCGACTTAATATGTTTTTGGATTAAATAATGAGTTACATATTTGTTTTAGACCAGGCTTTAAAGTAGAGGTTCACATTTTTCAAGTCTGTCTTAATACACATGAAGTCTTCCATATTAAACGACATTTTTGTTTGTCTGTGCCTTCCAAACCTGTCACAAATCACTTGTTTTAGACACTGCTATGGTTAACACTTGGTTAGGTTTAGGCACAAAAATGACTTGGTTAGATTAAGGGAAAGATCAGCGTTTGGGTCCAAGTTAAAGTTACATAAACATTGTTGTTTGGGTTAAAACAGATACTTTGCTAAGGTGGGAGCTTTCTCCAGAAGTGTTTTTCAGTGTTGTAGTCTGACGTTTTGTTGACCCATTCACCAATTGTGACTCACTGTAGTGCCCAGTCTGACACACTGAGGTAGTTTTCATGGCAGGTTTGGTAACTGGCACCCTGGAGCTGACCCCGCCGTAACCACCATGTCTTTGTCACCTCAGTATTGTGTTCCCAGTGTTTTTGGTCCCAGTCTAGCTGCGATCACCAAGAGGCTTTATTCCCCTGGCTCTCATTCTGGTGGCCATTCCGCTATCACTCTCCACCAGCATTCCCTGCAGGGTCCCCCAGGCCTGAAAATCTCCTCCATTGGCCTTCGAAAGCTCTTATGCTAGCAGTGTAAATACCAACACTCCCCGATGGTCCGAGCTCCCACTCTGGGCCTAGTCAGATCATAGGCCCGCTAATTGCACAGCTAACTGAGCTAATTAGCTAATGGTAGCTAGAGAAAACAGCACTTACAGCCCCTAATTTTTGATACGAATTTGACCTGGTGGCCAATTCTTGAATATGGCGCCTTTAAGAAAGGTTGTATTTACAGCTTGTACATAGAGGAGCAATAATTACATCAACCAAGAATATTTTCAGTGTATTTATGGACGCTTATCATCTGTTTCGAATACTGTAGAGGTAAAATCAACATAATGCATAATCTCACATTCTCTCAAAGATGCTACAAACTCGTCTTTACAAGCCGGCTGCTAATATCATCAGAGACTACTGCTGCTGGTTTCAAAGAGCAGATCTGAAGAGCTCCAAAGCTTAAAAAACACCCATCTGCTGCCCCCATCACTCTAAGCGTGCAACTATCTCCAACTTTTTTTTTTTTTTTCGCGCTCTGAACATCACCAGTCATGCTTATCAAGTGAGGTCATCTCCTTACGCACGGACACAAAGAAGTACAAAGAGTAAAAAGGAGGAAAGAAAAGACCAGGAAGGTAAACAAACACAAACTCCTGTTGAGTGTCTTTCTTCTCTGACAGGACCGTGTAAATGAAGCCCCCTCTCCGCTCCTAACAGCTGCAGGGAAGGAGGGGAAGCCTCGGTCGGGTCCGTCCAGGTACCAGCCCAGCTGCACCCCCATCATTCCTGCACTGCCTCTGATCCTCCGAGGAAACATTAACACTTTGATGGCAGCCTTCTCTTTACGAGCTGTGTTTACAAACACCGGGTGTGCTACGGTGGCACCTGGAGCGTGCGAGGGACTCATAAGCAATTAGCTGAAGCCCGGCTGGTGATTGGAGCGCTGCAAGGATTTATGGGGGATTAGTCCAGGCCAATGAAAACCGCTGGTGCCTGAAAGTGGTGCCAGCAGTAATTGCCATTATTTGCTGGTTTAAGTTCCAGGCACAGTAGGTGCGTTGGAAGGATGTTTGTCGCATCTGAGAAATTACAAGGAGTTGGCTGTGAACGGTAACACTTCAGGTTTTAAAAGATAAGAATAAAAAAATAATCTTTTAGTGCTAGAAAATACACCTAAATGAAGAAAAGTCTGAGCTGTTAATTGGTCATTTTGTGAAGAACTTCAATGCAGCACATTCAGTATTCTCCTCTCTGTGCCCCAGTCTCATCGATAGCCTACATGTCATTTCATTCATACACGCTGGTGTAGCAGCCAGAAGACACAAAAGATCTGAGGACACGAAATGGGGATTTCACATTGTCTAGAGGAATCACTTGGGCTCTAGACGCTTGACCACACATCTATAAAGACCAGTTAGATCCATATAATTCACAGTCCCCCCTTTGAAAAGTCACTCCATTGTGTTCAAAGCCTGAGAAATCAGAGTGAGGTATTTCGAGCTATTAGAGGTTTTCCTAACTGCTGAAATCCAAAGGTCACATTACTGGAAAGAAGGCTGTGTGCTGAATTTGGCCTCTGGGCTCGTTATAGTTTTGTAGAAGTGTACAATTTTGACTGAAACGGTTTCATTTATTAGTAAATTCTTTGTACAGAGATAGCAGCTGCTGGGAAATCTGGCAAAATTGGTTAAGCCTGATTTTTTAGCCCAGGACAAGTGAGCTCAGTCTCTGAATGTATCTAACATTTTGTCATGCAGTCTTTACTAAACTTTGTATTTTAACACATAGTCTGGTGTAAATACAAACATTTTATCCACGTGAACAGGCAAAAATATCAAGATTGTTCTAATAAAATGATCCTTTTTTTAGTTGTTTTAGTATTTTAGTTGAAAGTCTTTAGAGAAAAGCATTTTTGTGATTAAATTACAAACCATTTCCATTCACGAAATGTTTCAAATCTTTTGAACAATATCACAACGAGGAAGAAGAGAGAGAAATAATGGAGACAAATTAGGTCTTTGTTCCTGAGTTCCTTTGGAAACTGAAGATCACTCCTGCTCCGTGTTCTGCTGAGCAAGTATCAACTGATGGCCCTATTGAGCTCATGAAAAAGGTACTTTTGGCTTCCCACTTGCAATTGGCAAGATCTCTTAACCTTTGACATGTTTTGGCTGGGACTGTCAATAAGCTCAAGCTGCCATTACAAGCAAATCCCGCACTATACATGTCTAGTCAACTGTGGACTTGCCATTTATTTCTCCTCTATGGGATTTTTAAAAGCATAGAAAAAGTCTTTTAACCAGTCTTTTTCTTTCTTTCTTTTTTTTTTTACTCTTTCTTTTCTTTCCGTGCCCCATTTTTTGGACGTTAGCCCATCGTCAGATCATTCAAGCCTTTTCTGACTTTGAAAAAAAGGCAGAAAGGAAAGAGAGAGACACTCTCACGGGGTTCCCTTTTGTCAGACTCATGGTATGGGGGAGGAGGAGGAGGAGGAGGAGGGAGCGAGTACAAGGTGAAGGTGCTGGTTATAAGATGGGGGTTTCGGAGGTGGGGGCAGGCGCTTCCAATGGCCGCCCCCCCACCTTAAGTCTTTGTTACTCACCTGAGAGGTGAAGAGCTAGACAAGATCTTATTAATGACCGAGCGTTTTGAATGGGCTTCTACAAAGTGTGGCAAAATGGTTCCTTTCATCACAAATTTAAAGCAGAAAAGAGTGAAAGACTGAGCAAAGAGAGAGTGAGAAAAAGAGATTTTTCTGCTCCTTTCCTCTGTCCTCTGTCTTCTTTTTGTTCCTTTTCCCAGGTCTTTAATTTCTTGGGTTGCCCCCTTGAGCAGCCCTCCATGGCTCAGTGCTCGACCAGAGCAGAGCCTGGGAATCTTGGAGTTCCCGCTGTGCTCCTGCTCTTGATTGACATACCTTTTCAATTATTTCACAGTTTGCTTGCTTTTTAAACGAAGAGGGCCCTGTTGTTTTTTTCCTTCTGCCCTCCTTTTCAAAACACAAGCTTTTCATGTCGGGTCTGGGCTGCCGGGCCTAATGGCTGTGACCAGCACCTTTGATCTGCCATGACCCCCTCGAAGGGTCTGGTACTGGGCGAAGCAGCCGCCTGTGTGTATCAGCGCAGACAAAGGCTGCATCACTCACTATTGCTTTAAACACCTTGAGAGATTACCATGAGAAGGGGCGCTCCAGTGGAGGCCATCACAGGTGGTGTGATATGGAAACTTGGACATTAACCCTTGAATGTACAGTAAATACCGGCCAATGATTAGCAAGGACTAGTGAAGGGGATGGTTTTGTTCGCTTAAGTCCAGAGGAAAATGTGTAACCTGCACACAATTTCTGTTTTTCCCAAAAGATTCTATATATATTCCAGTATATTTTTTCTGATTTCTGATTCCGGTATATTTACGTAACTTTGGCTCCCTGACACAGTTATACATGCAAAAAATAGACCAATAAAATAGAGGCTGCCCTCACAAATGTCTTTGTGGGTGATGTGGTTTCTGCATTGACATCCAGTGTCAAGTTGTTCATTTGATATGCTTTCAGATGGAGATCACAGTCAGATAAATCAGTCAGTGTGTTGCTTTGAGTGTTGCTTGCACTGATGTAGAAAACCTCCATCACAGCTGTCCTTCATCTGTGTTTCTCAGTCCCACTAAAAACCTCAGTATGCTTCAAACAAAATGCTTTTCAGATCATCTAACTCCCTCTACGATGCTGGAACCGAAACAAATTTTGGAACTTTCTGAAACCAATAATCCGACACTCACGCCCAATTTACGCAGCGATTAGCCAGGTGTGTGGGGGTGTGAAAGTAGGCGGGGTTTGATCTTCTCTCTCAGTCTCTTAGAGTGTAGCCACACTGATTTGGTTGAATTTAAAAACTCCTCAGTCACCACAAAAACTCAATTTTCTCACCCCTAAAAAACAGAGCTGATTTAGCGGTTTTTCTATTGTGCAGACGTTTCACTGAGAGCAGAGGAGTTACCTTCATCACTTTTCATGAGTCGCCTACAAGTAGAGACTCTTCAAAGTGTTCACTGTTATCCCAATTAGTACGACTCATTGTGTTGAGACTACAATGACATGCTAAGTTGCTGGAGAGATTGGTAGTGGGATGCAGCCAGCGGGAGGGTATGATGGCAAGGTTTTCCGTACTGAGGCCTTTGAGTGTACGCCAGTTTTCATGTGATTTTTTTCGGACAATGCTGCCATTAAAATAGATTTGTCTTTCAGTGAAAAAATCAGATTTGGACCAATTTTATCTGCAATCTGAAAGGCAGTTAAAGAAAAACAAGCAATGACTGTGAACTGCCCTTTCATTTATCCATAAAGCATCATCACGACATTGATTTGGGGCAGAGGCCGTTGTTTATGCTTTGACAACATAATGCAGATCATGGAACTCAGCCTGTGGTGACTAATGAAGTCCAGGGCAAGTGGTGTACCAGCACAAGAATCGCTGCTTCTGTGTCAGTGGCTCAGAGGGCACACGGGGAGCACGATCAGTGCTCTGCTTTCATTTTCATTTTCATTTTCATTTTCACACACACATATACTGAGCATGAAAGAAAAATCCACACACTTTATATTGATTTGCAGCTGACAAATGAAGGAATGTCTCATCAGGAGGCTTTTATACTGCAGTTATCAATACACACGAAGCAGTGATAGTGGGTCAGAGATGATCTCATTGCCATGAGTGGCTTGTATGAAAGCTGATCTCCAATTTGCTGTGAAATATGGCGGTGCTGCAGACACGGGAAGAAATATTTGAATATCCTTGTGTATTTCACTCCCTTACAAAGAGGCTGTAAAATTGTTTCAAGCAGCCTGCCGTGTTTGTTGCTAAAGTAACCTCAATCAGTTCAACAGTAGGATTTATAGTTACAGCTGAGCTACAGTAACATACCTTTACTTTGTTGAGGAAGGTTTATCAGTGGTCAATGGACCCACACACATCAGTCCCACACACACACTCCAGATTAGTTGAAACCAGGGGATGGAGTCGAATCACAACACACACATGCATATACAAAAGACTGAAGTGGAAGGTAAGAGCAAACATGGTGTCCTGATGAGCCATGACTCCAGTGGATGACTGAGGATTTCCCCTCATACACCAAACCTTTGACCCCTGAGACAAATCCACTGCATGCACACAGCCCTCGATTAGCAGAAGGTGTTGAATTCCCCATTGGCTATTTCCACTGCTGAGGGGGTTTAAGCTTAAAAAGAGGTGTAATATATTCTGATATTTGATCTAATGCAAATCGGTAAACTGACTAATAAATATATTCCTTCTCTTCCCCAGTTGAATAATATGATTCCCATGACGGCACCTTTGTGCTCCTCCAGACTGCAGCCACACACAGCATTCAGCCTGTGACATTTACTTGGGATGGGTCGTCTCCAGGATGACGTCAGTCTAACAGACATCTTCAACTTTGTCATTATCTGTGTGCTTTAATGCGCCTGTATTTCAAAACATCAGCAGTACTGTTGAACAGATGGTGGTGATCCGGGCACACTGCAACACAAGTAAACCTCTACTATCGCACATAATCATTTAAGGTTTACTGTGTAAACCTCTTCTCCTTTTGCCACTGAATGACAAAACAACAGAGATCTGAACGATGCCAACCAAATTTAACCAACTCAGTTACATCAAGAGGGATAAAACGACACTGCTAAAACCACTTAAGAAACTTCAATTTTCCACACAAATCAACACTGAATCAAATACTTCGGAAAGTTATGTTGCTCTGCTCTACAGGCAGAAACTTCTGAGCATGGACCCTTTTGGCCTCATCCCAACGAGCAATGCCAGAGCAGGTGTTTTACATCTGCACTCAAAGGCAAAAGTACCTGCTTTGACATGACTGATTGGAGTGCCACAATGATTTTCTGCCCTATATCTTAAGTAACATTGTAAATTAGATCGTCTTTCATCACGTGCAGATGTTTTTAGGCATTCCAAAGATATTACTGAAGTCAAATTGTGAGCAGTTACGTATTTTTATGTAGTTCTTGCAATGCAGATATACACTGTAATTTAAATGTTGTCTTGTCACAGCTGTATTTTTCTGCAATGGCTATACCAAAGCTCGCTGCAAGTCAAATTCTGTGCGGCTACACCAACACATTGTCATGTCCATTACCTGTGGTCATTGTTACAGCCTAGTTCAGTTTTTGTTCGGCTTGTAGGAGGTTTCAGCTCCATTTTAAAAATTTTCACTGAGGTCAGGGGAAGCTGTTTTATGCTCTTCAATCTGAGGTTTACTCCTAAAAAGACTTAATTATTTTGGTTAAGGTTGAGGGTTTGCTCAGGATTTCCCTTTCATTAATGTAAAAACACCCCGGTTGAGTCAGTGTCCATAATGTTTCATACACATAGTGATGAAATTATGACATTTATTTTTGTTTGAATAAGTGTGATCAGGCTCAAAATATATATGATGCAATGCCCTTCCTGGTTTAATGGACCAACCAGCTCTGGCGGCAATATAAAATTTACAGTCTCTTTAACAGGAGCTGCGCCTGCCGCTCTGAGCTCTACTGTTCCAGCGGAGGATTTGTGCTTTAATGTGGGTGTTTGTGAGTGGCCCTCTGTTGCAGAGCAGAACAGCTGTCAGTCTACAAGCAGCACCTCCCTCCCTTTCTACAAACTGTACCTGTCTTTCTCTCCTTCCTCCTGTCTCCCATCTGCCAGCCTGCTTTTCACTGCCCGTCTGTCCCTCACTTCTCCTCTGTCGTACCTCTTCGGTCTCAGTCGTGTTCTCTCTCCTCGCCTGGGTCACCCCTCCTCTCCCTCCCTGTACTGGCCTGTCTGCAGCGGGTCTCCGGACATGCATCATACCTATTAACTCTCACAGGACTGCGATGATTTATTCATCCCTTACCGACAGCTATGAGATATGTCTGCTCTGAGCCGAGCTGGGCTGGACTGATCGCACACACAAAAACACACACAAAACACACGCCCTGCAGTTAATCTCGGGTTTTTCTCTCTTTGTTCTCACTTTTGCAATAGAAACGAGATTGAAAATGAAGTTAGAGGCATTAGAAAACCTAGAAAAAAAACTCCAAGATTCTCTGTAATGAAATGAATTGAATAGCCATCACTGTGATCATCCACCACGTTAGTCAAAGCAGCACATTCAGGCCAACATGCCAAGTAACTTGGCCCTGAGATCTGATTCTGTTCCTCAAATGAGCTCAGACTGTCTGGAAGCCTGAACAGTGTTGCTCTTGCCTAATTTAGCTCCGAGTTCCTGGACAGTTAGGAATCCATCAACTCATGTTTGATTTGATCAAACGAAAATTTAAAAGGTGCATAATGAAAGTAACAGCAAAGGAAATCAGGAACAGGACTATTTTTGCACTCCCTTTTCTCTTCTGTACAGACTTGAACTTTAGCAGATCTAAACATGCTGTCACTCTCTAAACCACTCCGTACACACTGCGTGCATGCGTGCCGTCACTTGGATGTGACTGTGTGCAACGTCCCCTATACCTCGAGGAAGCCTGGTGTGCATGTGTGTGTATTTCTGTGAGTATATTACCTTGCAAGTGGCCCACCCAATCCAACCCCCCCCCCCCAAAAAAAACAAGGACGATGGATAGAAAGGACAGAAGAGACTGGCACAGGGCTGGTCTTCCCTGCCCACATATCACTTGCTTCCCACATTCCATTAAAATCTCTGGAGGGATGAACGTAAAAGATGAGAGTGATAAGATTATCTTTCTCGTGTCTTTTTAACCTCAGTCCATATTCAGTGTCCACTGCCTTTTGTTCAGGAATGGTGTTATTTTTATTATTGTTATTATCTTTTTTTTACTTTTATTATAATCGTTATGACACCACTGTGACTCATGCAAGAACCTGCCATACAAGGTTTTTAACTCACACGCACAGTTGACTACACAAAATTTGTGGTATTCACCGATCGCTTATGTAGAATTTTTATGCCTCCATTATAACACCTGGCAGGGTAACATCACCTGCTGTATAATTTTCTCTCGTCCATCTACGTGACTGTCTGTATTGGAGGTTATAAGTTTCTATTATTACATGAGTAACTTTCACCTGTGAAGAACTAGATTAGTACAAATTGCAAAAGAAATCTGGAAACAATTTGAAGTGCACTCTCTCAAAGTTGCATGCAGGCTGGTCTTCAGTGGCCCGTTCCCCCTGCCTGCCAGACTGAGCCACTGAGGGAGGTGTAAAGTAGAGACAATCTACTTCTCTACAAGCCCAGGCCGGTTTTTTTGAGCCTGTGAACAAGCCACATGGTGGTGATCTGCTGAAAGCTGACTCCCGCACTCCCTCGGCCCCAGCCCCGGCCGCAAGGGGTGACATTCTCTCACACACAATCCAGAGGCTGGTCCTCTTTCAGGACTCGCACTCGGCCCTTTTACCCCCACCCTTTCATACGGGGCTGCTGGGAGAAGTACTCCAGGGATTAGCCCAGCCAGGTCTTTCAAAGGCCATTAGAGCAAATTACAGGTATCCTGTTACCAATGCGCTGGGACAGGCCAGGTGAGGGGCGCAGAGGCCAGGCGGGAGTGCAGGGGTCAGCTTGGGACAAAAAGACAAGGCCACCCTGGGCCCCACTCTATCGGAGTGTCTCCCTGGCTCCACAAACTGGTAGGCCTGCATCTATGAATGGCTCACTTGATGGGACCTCAGAGACATTGTCTCACCACCGTAACTTTAGCCTTTTTTTCTTGGTCCACCCCCACCCACCCCCACAACTCACTCTCCCTACCCTGGTTTTCTTGTATTTCGATTGATGTGGGCATGACTGTGCCCGGATAAATTATCACGCAAAACAACTATAAAACGAGCAAAATTCAGTAAAACATGACAGGAGGCTGCGTCACATCCACCGCGATATAAGTAGTATGAACTAAACGCTGCAAACACTCACTCACGTCCTGGCTGCACTATCAGTGTGCGCCACACAAAAAGCCCTGCCTTGGGCCAAAGATTTGATTTGAATTACATTAACTATTTCTACTTCAAACCTAAATTTAAATTGTAATGGCAACCACACACCCGTTAATGTGTGTTCTGTCAATGTATCAGTACGCTGCAGGCACCATGAGACTGATGCTGTTGATAACGTTGTGGAGATGGCCACAGGGAGTTCCGCATCCTGCCATTTTCTCTAGACTACTTGCGCACACACACACACACACATGCCTCTCCACCACTTGTGCCGGCCACACTCACACAAATACACACATGCATGCTTCAACCAATCCCAACTGGTGGATGACAATCTAGTGGAGGACTTGCGGAAGTGTTTCATTAGCCAATTACCGCTGCTAGATAAAGCCTGCGTTCCCACAGTCCACAAGGCCGGAGGTCAAATGTGACCAATTACCCTCCATCCCCTCACAGGACAGATTAGTCTGTCTGATTTATCCCCAGACAGACTGACACAGTACTCTAGAATTGCCATCCACATCTGGGTATGCCTGTTTATGTGTGTGGAATGTGCAAAGAGAAGAGTGAAAAACAATGGCGAAGCTCAGAAATTTTCAGTTTGAGAGGTCAGTAGAGGAATCTGTTCTGCCACACACACACACTCCCCATCAAACAGTGATTAGTACCTGCATGTCCTGTCAGCATGCACTCCATGGTAGTTATACCTCTAACTTCCTTGGACATGCTAAGTTGTGATTGTATGTAATGGAACATCAATCAGTTCATTAGGGACCTCCCGGATGCTGAATCAGAGCGCAGAGATCAAACCCCAGATTTACAAGCATGGTGGGGTCAAGTCAGCCAAAAAAAGTAACACTAGAGGACGACCTGAGGGAGTGGGCGAGCGGTGGGGTGGAGGGCCGGTGCAGTGAGGCTGAGGGATAGCAGAGGTGAAAAAGGTTAACGAAGCCCACAGTGTGCTCGTCTGAGTCTGTGTGGTACTGAGGTCCCGCAATCTTACCGGCCAAGAGGCCTTTTCTTTAATCAAGGAGGGCAGACTGCCTTCAAATCATGCATCACATCCGTAACAAGCGAACAGCAACTTATCAAAGGCTTCACAGATAGTTACGAACAGATCTGCCCACTGAGAGCTTTGTGACTCACGGCTTCTGCAGTTTCCTGCACTCTGGTACCCTGGGAGGGGCTGGCGGGATGGCTGAATCCACATTAGACTGAGGTCATTCCGCTGTGCCACTAAATTGCAGTAAGCTGGTGTGCTGCATCTGTGGCTGGTTTTGGATGGCTGTCCAGACCAGACTCAGTCACTCCGAGTGGAAACATAATCAGGAGAAAACAAAGGCCTTGTTTACAGTTTGCTACCTTCATCTTCTCTGGCCTCAAAAAATTCTCCATGTCAGTATTGAAGAGCATCCATATCTGATCCAAACCAGCATTCTCTGTCAGTTTTGACCACAGTGAATCTGTGCTTATAATGGCAAATGCTGTTTTATTTTTAAATTCCATTAGAGTAAGTTGTTGAGGCTATTAAAGGCACTTGCAGGTGACAAGCATGTGAGAGTGTGTGTCAGCTATTATTCACTTCAAAGAAATATGGTGTGTTAGCATGTTTAGCTTTGATTGTGCTGCATGGCTAGCTAATATTTGCTTATGCAGTGTCATTTCCGTGGTATTGTAACGAGGAGTGTCCGACGTGTAAAGTCGTAATCACGATTGGTGACTTTTTGGATATTTCATAAATTATTTTTCTGAAAGTATCAATATAGTGCTTAATAGTACAGATCAGCCTGAAAAGCTTAACAAACGTACCTCACATATCCGACAATGGATGCATTTAAACCAGAATTTTATGGATATTCTTAATGCACATCACGTTTAAAGCGGCACATGATGTCATGTAATGCCTTTTTGCAGAGGGAACCCCCCGAAGTGTGAAAAACTGACCCTGATGATGTCTTCAGGGCTATCTCAGCTCCGGCTTGAGACTTTAATTTTTCAATTAATGTAGGATCCAGCATACAACGGACTAAAACTCTGGATATCTCAGCCTCTGCTGCTTTGATTTTCTTCTCTTCTGAACCCCCAATGTTAAAACTGCTAATGAACAACTTCAACTCTCACATGACCAACTATGTGATCATGCAACAGTCTAAAGTCGCCACATGACATGGATGTGGCATCAACCTTTCCCCTCTTGTATGACCGGCTCTTGTGTATTGTCAGTTAGGTAATAGTGCAACTGTATTTATAACTGTGTTGATTGTGTGTAACAGAATAAAAGTTTTTTGTTTGTAGTTCTCTATTCAACAGCAGGATGAAAACCCACTAAATCCAAGTTAGTTTGAAGAACGCTGCTGACTGGAAGTGTGTGCATGTGTAGCTCAGGTGTGCAAGCGAGGTTCCAGTGAGTGAGCACCCGGACACAGAATATTCTCTCTGGCCTGAACCTGCCCCATATTTACATTATTAAAATGAGGCGGGCATACAGGGAGGTGACAGAAGGCACAAGAGTGAAATCAGGGCCCTGTCAGAGCTGTCACTTGCTCCACTGGCCAAAGGGCCCTGACCCCAATCCTATCCACTGCAGGGGAGGAGAGGGGGAAATGGAGACAGCAGGAGAGAGAGATGGTGATAGGTAGAAAGGGGCAGACAGATCAGAAGAAAAAGAAACAAGAGGACGATAGTGAAAGATATGTGTATAGAAATATATATATGAGGAGAAATTGGTACGGCAGAAGGTTAAAGCAGCTTGTAACTGTGAAAAGACGTGGTGAATTCACATGTATTTGAATATTTTCTGCACAGTTATGGATGACTGCAAGTTGTAAGCAGCAGAAAAAGTTTTCCTTCGTCCCAAAATAGATGCAGAGGTATCACATATTCAGGGGGATTGTCATACACAAACGTTATGGTGTTGCCCACTTTCTCATTCTCTGAAAAATTAAATTAGTAAGAAGGAGGCAGCGTTCAGGACAAAGATCTCAGTGTCTGTACAGTGGCCTGATGTATGGTGTGGACTGTACTGTCCTGCTTCAGCTGTACACTGCAATGCTTTGTGCCACCCTCTGTGTTCTAATGAGGAGCATGGCCCTCCAGACGGGAAAAACACCCGTGTGCACAGCAGCTCGCTCATGTCAGCGTGCATGCAAACACACACATATGCATGCGTCTGAATTGAGTGCAAGGTACGGTCTGGTTCATATTAGCCATCGGGGAAAGGAAACGCACATCTTTTTCAGTTTAGGGTCCACTTCATGCTCCCCCAATGGCACAGTATAAACACAGGCACATGCGTCCTAAATGTACACACACATTCAAAGCGTCCTGACACGATACTCACATCCTGCTCCTGTTCGTTTAGAGAAATGGCCTTAGAGATAAAAAGCAGGTACGGGTGGATGTGTGTAATGGAGTTCAGAGAAGACGCGGTATGGTTCCAACCTGTTGGTATGCGCAGACCTGCACCAGAGTCGCTCTTTTTAGCCTTCCACATTTGCATTAATTACCTTTCTTTCAGGAAATGCATTTGCAACACGGTTATTCGGTCCAGACAGGGACGTCTCGGCTTCAGTCTTCAAAGCAAAGAAGCTTCAGTGCTTTTTTTATCCAACGGAACTAAGAATTATTCTCACATTATTTGTTTGTTTTCTTAAGATTGTCATCTTAATCTGAAACAAATCAAAATACAACTGTCATGATTTTTAAAGCTATCTATTAGATTGTCATTATTGACGTTCTTGGTCCACAGAGGATACTACTTTGGACTTTGCTGATCTCCTTACTTTTCCTCAAGTGTTTTTCTTCTAATGCCATTTTTGTTTTTAGCGAAATGTCTCAGCAACTACTGGATAGACCACCACGAAATTTTGCACCAATATTCATGGTGCCCAGAGGATGAATACTAATGACGCTGTTGATTTTGTGACTATTTATCTAGAGGCACCAGTTCCTTTCAACAGACGAGTATTAGTCTTGTTAAAAATTGTGCTATAAAATCTTAAGGGACCAGCGTGGAGGGTTTTGAGGGATGTTTTTGCAGACATGCAATTTAATATTCATAGTTATGCTTTCATTAGTATGTGATCACCTGAAAATAAGAATCATTGTGTTTTCTTCCCTTTGAAATGAGCTCTTTATATCTACAGAGGGACCAGGTCCTCATGCACAGCTCCGCCGTGTCGCACCATCATGTTTCTACAGAAGCCCAGAATGGACACACCAAGAGGACCTTTCTTGTTTTTCCCAATTTTAACAGCGACCGCAGGAGCGGTTGAGGTAAGGGGTATTCAATTGGGTGCAGTCTGCCATCTCACCACTAGATGTCATTAAATCCTTCACACTGGTCCTTTAACTCGCCCACAGATACATGATGTAATGTCTGTATGATAAGAAATGTTGGCCCACTGCAGGCTTTCTGGTGCATCGTCTTTACTGCACAGTGCAGTTAATTATAGGAAATATATATTTTCAAGATATGACTCTCAGTGTGATGCAGCAGCATTTCTCCACAGAGGTGTCATGAGTAATCAGATTTCCGGTCTATAACACGTAGTCAGGAGCTGAAATCAAGAATTTTATGACTTGATTGCCTGACAGCAGGTCAATATTTAGTCACATAGATTGATGGGCAGGTTGTGGTTGCTCTGTTTGGGTTGTTTGTGGCCAAGAGACAGATTAAAGTCTACTGACTTTAGTCTACTGACACTCAGCTCCCATAGGCATTATAGGCTTATGGCTTCATAGGGAAATAAGGGTGGGGAGCCCCAGATTTACCTGAATGTCACCTATGAGACTGAGGTGACTGATTTTACTGCCACTTATTGCTTCCTTTATGATCTGCACCAAACCCTACAGGGCGGGATATCTGTCTTTAGGGCAACAGGTGCTTTACATTCCTGCTATTATTGCTTCCTAGTCTCCAACTGCTTGTGATTTTACATTAAATTTGAACACCTTTAAAATCCTGTAGCTTTAGCCAGTCAGTCGTAGCCGTATTTAGGGATGCCAAGTTGTTTCTTTTTTTTTTTTCCCCTCTCTACAGCAGGGGTTCTCTTTCAGCGTCTTTATTCCTGGGCCAGTGGTGAAACGCCTTCCAAGACATGATGTCTGGCTCAGTTTGAGCAGGGAGGTGAGAGGCTTTATTGGAAGGGTCAAAACAAAACCATTAATCTGTCTTGGTCTATCTAAGGCTGAGGCAAGACCTGTCTCCCCTGACTCAATGGGCTGATTGCGTCAGTGTATGTGTGTGTGTGTGCGTGTGTGCATGCGTGCGCGTAGGGTCCGAGATGTGAGTGGCAGCTGCTCTTTGGTGAGAATTTCCTTTGGCGAATGATTTCAAACATGTGGTGCTGCATGAGTAAGACTAGCTGGCCGACTGTTCCCAACTGATCTAATTAATACTCATTTTGCACCTTTCACACACAAAAAAAAGCACACAGTAATAACAGTACTAATACGCTCTCATTGTGGAAAAGGCCAAACTCTTCACCCCCATTTTAAAAACTTACTGCCTGGTTGTGACCGTGCTCAATACTGTATCCCCATATAGTAATTAATTGTGGTTCATTACAATGATGTATAAAGCACCTAAATCATTGTAGCTTTTGGATGGCAACAGATAGTCTGCTCCTGGGAAAAAGATGGAAAATAGAAGCAAGTATAATGGTTATTTTGTCTGGCCCAAAGAATATTTAAAAAGTCAAACCTCAGTCTTGCTCCATTACACTTTTCAGTCACTGATGTTCAAACTATTTCTTCCTTCAAGTATTTAGAAATTGATATACTGAACCTTGTATTCAGTATCATCCTCTGCTGTTAAGAGGCTTTTCAGAACATCAGTGCAAACATCTTTTATCAATGGCTTTAAGATCCAAGTAGCCGGTTACTGGCACTGTGAAGTTGTCTCTTTTGTGTTCCCTTCACACCCACAGGATGTTCAGAGCAGTGGGATGCTATAACTGAATTGGCTGCTGGAGCCAAAGTCAGACTCTATAAACCTGCTGATGAACCCAGTAAATCCCACAGAGGAGCCGCAGCCAGACTGCTAAAGGTTGTTAGCAACTAATTGCTACATTTCTCGAGCCCATTCATGATATCAAGTCCTGGTGGCAGAAACCAGGGATGCTCGGCTAATTAGGGTGACACTGACACTCTTGTCCCGCAATGTTCCCAGGACAGTGATACTGTGTGTGTGTGTGTGTGTGTGTGTGTGTGTGTGTGTGTGTTTGAGAGTGAGATTCAACATGCATGTTCAACATGCATGCGTGTGCCAGTGATGTTTTATTTAGCTCTCAGCCTCTTAACACCAGGAACAGCTGGCAAAGGTTGGATTTTCATTTGTCTCCCACAGGCTGAGGCCATGCACTGTCCTTATTGGAGGGGATAATAAATGCATGATTCGTGGGATTTTACCCTCCTTTTGGCATCCAAAATGTCCACGAATCCCTTCTCAGTTGAGACGACCCAGAGGAAACCTTACATAATGCCTAATGAGCAACGGGAAACGCTCCAACACTCCTCTAGCCTTTAATTTCCACCTCAATACTGAGCAGAGCACGCCCCAGCCCTTCTCCTAGCCTCATTAACATGTGTATTCTCCCAATTCAAAACACCAAAGCACTTCCTTCGGCCAGGTGCTTCCCTCTTTAGCCCCTCCAACCCCGGTGCTGTTGATCCAGCCGCATGTCCCCGTCTGAGCTCTACCAGAATTAATGGTGAGTCATGCTGAGGATGTAGATGGCCAGGACAGAATGAACTTTCTGACACCTTTTTAAAAACAGCGCAGAACAGACATTTTGTAATGTCTGTCGCTTTGGCTGGTGTATGCCATTGTCAGCCTAGATAACACATGAGCTGATGATGGGGAATAGCTGTGGTTTAGCTGTGACTTTCTGCTAATTTAAAACATGGCTTCCAAAGTGCGGCCTGTGTGCCAAATACAGCCCTCAGACACATTTTGTACAGCCCCCGAACATTACATTTTTGCTAACGCTAGTTAGCTAACTAACTAGTTAGCTAACTAACAAAGTAATGAACTAACAAAGTAATGAAGTTTGCTAATATATGAGTCATTTAGAGAGAAGAGTAAGAGAAGTGAAGTTCAATCTACAGTACAGCTGATCTCACACTTCTGCCAAAATGCTTTTTAATGACACATTTCACAAAAGTAAGATAATATACCTCAGTTTACAGAATGTTAAATAGCTAACTGACCATATAGCATTAGCTAGGTTATCATGATCTGATATTTTCTACTCATTCAAAACTTCGAAACACACATTTCTCTAAAACAAAATAAAATAATGCAAAATAATCGACATTTTAGTTTAAAAGATAAAATTAACTAAGCGACCACTTATGTGCAAAATGTCCAATATTCACTCTTTTTTAGCTCTGTTTTTGATCTCTACCAATTCCTGTGGGAAATGTCTGGCTCTTCAGCTGCTAATTGCCCCGTTATGTTCACCAGCTAGTCGCTAACTTTGTCTGTCGGTCGTTTGGTGCTAAGCAGGTAGTGTACAGAGGGTTTTTAGAGCCTTTTCAGTGAAAACAGCTGCCTGCTGTGGCCGAAACAACACCAAGCAAAACAGTAAGCTGAATAGCCCGACAGCTAAAGAATGAAACCTGCTATAAAGCTCCATAAATCCAAGGGGGGCTGCAGATTTGGGTGATTATTCTCTATAGGTTCGTGACCATGAGCGGGCCCTTTCACACTGTCACAGTTTCACATTGTCATTTGTTACATTATTATTATAACACAATGAATTATATCCGCTTTAAAGTTAATAATTAATTAAATGGTCCATAACTTAAAGAGAAGATTTTCAAATATAAGGACTTCTCCACACAAACAATTCACATATTTTAAACTCTCCCTCACTGTCATCTTCATTTATCTACTGTTTCTACATCACTGGTAATGTTTTCTAACTGGTCCAATCTTTCAGCTGGATTTAGTCATCTGTCTGTAACACTCGTCCTGTCTTTTCCCATTTTCAGATTCAAGTCAGTCTCTCCTTGGCAAGTGACAGTTTCCCCTGTCTCAAACAAGTTTGAATAATTTCCACAACATATTTCAGTAGGTTGGAAGATTTTCTTCCCATGGGTTGCATCCAAGTCAAATACACTCATGAACTAGGAAAACTCTCACATCAAACAGCAAGATGTTGCACACCAAGGGAAAACTGGTAAACACAACACACCCTGGCTGTGAGAGTTGCACGGCTGTAGAGGCAGAATGGAGCTAGTCTGGCCGCAGTGACTTCTGCGATTATAACGGCGTGGTGAGGTGACCTTATTTCCTAAGGGTGAATGGGCTGTCACTACCTGGAGGCTGCACAAACGTTTGATGCCTTCAGCCACACACACCCAAAATTTAACAGTCCATCTTTTAAGATGGGATGAAAAAAAAAAAAAAAAAGAAACACAACATTAAAATGTATGTAGTGCGACATGCCAACGAAAAAAACACCTAAGAATTTGTGAAAGAAAACAGAGACGGGAGAATCAAGTGAAAACAAGCTTGTAATTAAAGCCATAAAATTTTAATTAGTTGTAATACATGAACTGAATTTGACTGTGCGTGGAGCAGTTTCTCTCCTGTCCTCTACCCTCTCTTCTTTACTACTCTTAGCTTTATGATTTGCTTTTGCAATTGATCATGAAACGGTTGCTGGGTGTGCCCACACAGCTGTTGTGCTGTCTAATTAGCAGGCTATGACCGATGACCCAGGACAGGATATGATGCGTACCTGCCTCTGGAGCTTTTGTAAACACTTGGGTGTGTTTTTCCCCTCGATCCTTCACCGCTTTGCCGTAGGTCAAAAGAAAAACATTTTCGAGACCCTCCCCTTTCGTCCCTCAAAGTGCTATACTTTGTGTCTTTTTGTGACCATTTCAACAAGTTATTTTTAGAAGTTTGACGATAAAGTGGTTTGTAATTATAGGTAGATCTATATTTAGAGTGTGCGGCTTCACAAGCTGTAGTCAGATAATAGCTGAGTCATTTATCTTGTCTGATTTCTATCTCTCTCGTTTGACTAGCAAATGCACTCCAGGCCCTGTAAGCTTACAACTTGCTTGATTCTGACAACAAGCTTGAGGAACAGACACCTGAAACTTTGGTGTTTGTGTGCGTTTGAGTGTATGTTTGGGTATATTTCCGCATGTGTGCTCACAAGACAGGACATTTTTCTTTGGGGATGGAACTGATACACACTCAGCCTCTCCTGACTGTCACTGATGAAAGTTTTTCATTTCATCACTCAAATGGCAATCTCATATTTGTTCTTTAATAACACTTTAATTCCTCTCTACAGTATTTTTGGATGTTACAAATAGCTAATGAACTGAGATGCAAGACTGATAAACAAAAATACATTCATACACCATGTGTGTTTTGCATTTTTCTCTATCTCCTCGTAATCTTGTCCAGCTCTCTCATCCTTTCAACCCTCCGTCCCAAGCCAGTCATTCTCCCTCTCGCCTCTTCCCTCAGCTGTTCCATGCCCCTGCTCCACTGGGATTGATAC
The DNA here is from genome assembly GCF_051107435.1 of Chaetodon auriga. Taxonomy (NCBI): domain Eukaryota; kingdom Metazoa; phylum Chordata; class Actinopteri; order Chaetodontiformes; family Chaetodontidae; genus Chaetodon; species Chaetodon auriga. Next base: position 22,518,797 of record NC_135076.1, read on the forward strand.
AATATTTTCCAACCGCAATTAGCAGAGAGCCTGTTGACTAATTCCAACTGTTTTTGCACCTGAGAGGGAGTTGGGAGTTGGGGCTGGAAAAACTGAGTGGGGTGGAGGTGAGGGCCGGGGCCTGGGTGTAGCAGGCAGAGCTGTCGGGGCAATATAGCTGTGTCGACAAGAGTGTAAGGGCAACACAGAGGACAGAGGAGGGGTCGGCCAGACTGCTGGGCAGTATTTGTGAAAGCTGCATGCAGGCTCAGCCCTGAGCTTGGCTGCTGCAGGTTAAGCTATGCAAGGCAGCGCTATGTTTTGCAAGAAACAATGAAATAATACAAAAATTATGATAATGATACAGTCCCATGTTTCTAACAGTGTGTGTCTGCGTGAGTGGATGTGTGTTTTTCAAGCATATGTCTGCGTGATTACCATGACACTCTTTTACATTTTACATCAAATTAAAAAAAGCTATTTCAAAAGCATTAAAATCCAAAAAAGAAATATCTCCTCTTTCCTGTGTGAGGCATTGCACTCCAGCGTCTTTGTCATGCTCCTGTCATTAAATATGTACAACTTCCTGCTTGTCCGGCCACCCTAATCTATAGCATGGCTGCCGTATCAGTAACAAGAAATTGTGTGGGTCAGGAGGCTCTGAGTTTGATTGATAGGCTCCTTATGTGATGGCAGTAATGCTAGCCTCACACAGAAACAGAGTGAGACCTCAAAACGGCCTTAAACCAGATCTGCCCCATTGTGAGGCGCAACCACGGGCTGACCGCAAGGTCCACATGACCACTGGTTTGGCACTGTGCTCGGCTCAGGGTGCAGGTACACACCCTCGCTCTGTGTGAGCACAGAAAGAATCGTTCTTTCCACCAAAGGAAATGAGAGGATGATGGCTAAAGTGTATGAGGACATTACTTTTAAGGGGACTGTACTTTTTCATCGAGAGCTACTGCAACCACCTAAGCATTAATGACATTACTATGGCAAGAAAAAGCATGAATCTCACAATCCGCAGGAATAACTTTTTCTCCTTTCCAAAGACTCTGACCACTAATTCAAACTTCCCTGTGTTGCCAAATTAGTATCGCGACCACTTCCAGCATGAACTCCAAAGTGTCAAATACAGGCACAGTTCAGGAGCAATATTTTATTATGGTAGCTGACATATATTACCACTAATATGAGAGAATATTGTCCCAACTTGGATCAGGCCACGGGTCCAAATTTAACACAGTAATAATTCATCTCAACTTGAATTTCTACCAGTGTGTGTGGTTTTAAAAGATATCTGCCAAGTGACTAATCCCGACAGGTTAACAAATGTCACCCAGTCTGCAAGCTGGAGCTTATTGAAACAGTGGCAACAGACAGACTGGCCTATTAGCTGGACACAGCAGCTGCTCCTGCCCCCAGTAGCCGTATGGAAAAACTCTGACTCACCCACTTGTGTAAAAAGGAATTAACGACCAAATACATAAATATTACCGTCAAAGGCATAAACGTCTCTAAGGGCTATCCAGTCAGTCAGTCAGCCAGTGACTAATGGAGAAGGAGGTCAGATCACGACCAAAGTCGGTTCATCTGACCTGGTCAAGCATCTGAAAGACACCCATTGATAGATACACTGAAGAGGCACGGCTGCTCAATGAACAGCCTGCTCTCAGGTGTCCCTGAACCACGGATTAGGTGCAGACTACAGGCTTTCCAGAATAACCCATTTGGGTCTACACAGAACTGCGCGCTGAATACAGCGATCACGTTAAGAAGTGTTGTCAAGTCCGAGCAGGTGCTAAGAGGCAGGATGTGGTGCAAGAGAGAGCCACAAACATAGGAGACTCTACAGAGAGATTTACAGCTGTGTGCAAGATTGCCAAAAAATATGATGAACGGTAAATTAGTCAGCAAAGAACGCCCAATGCAGGTTGCATGAGGCCAAGTCACGGCTTTGAATTAAAGCTTTTCTCTCAGCACTTTAAATGTGACTGAAACTGTAGTCCCATTACTTCACAATACACATGAATCTGTCTGCATTTGTTGGAGGAATGTGTTTCCGTGTACACCTGCTTCTTACAATTGATGCACTCTCATCACAGTTTTGACAAGTTAATCCTCAGTGAAACTGAAGCTTTTTTTTTTCCCGTTTGCATCGCCAACTGATGCTCAATGTCTCTCCTCGAGTCAGCTTTCTTGTGCCGGCTGTCCCGTGAGGAGCCTAAATCCACACTGGGGTATTCCCTCCTTACCTAGCAACGCGTCCTCCCTGCTCTAAACACAACACAAGTAGCTCAGCAGTGATTGAATCATAACGCAATTAAAGTGAACAGATAAGAAAGTTGAGCCATAACAATAAAAAGTGAAAACGTCATAGGGAATCCTCGGTGACACCCAAAACACACTTGAGATAGAGAACTTAGATGCACACATGTACTTACTGTCTGCGTAGTTTTTCCGCCGAGTGCCATCCACCTTGCCTGTTTTGTCAATGCAGAGGAAGAACTTGTTGGCAGAGTAAAGTCGCCGTAGTCGGACGTCGCCCTCTAGGTGATTGTAACTGCGAGTGTGCCTTTCCAATGTCCATGAACAGTTAATGCCACTCGCCATCACCTGAAGGGGTTCATGCCCTACCCCAGGAGGACAGGCCCCTGTGGCAGTGCCAGCGGTGACCAGGAGCAGGGTGAAGCATGCCAGGCAAAGGGAGGCTGCACTGGGCAGGGGGAGAGGTCGCCCAGCGGAGGCTGCAGGAGTGGCGGTGCCAAGGGCAGGTTCAGGACAGAGATGAGCTACGGACGGCGTCCATCTGCACATGGTGGGTCAGACTCCCAAGGTGCACCTTGTGCAAGCTGTAGGCATGCTGATGATCAGGAGATGTCCCAGTGGAGGGATGACAAGAGGGTGGGAGTCCTGAAGTGAGACGGGAGGCAAACAGCACTCACAGCAGATCCTCTGGATGTGACAGATGAGCAGTCTCCAGCAGGCCTTCCTACAGCAACAAGCTTGTCAAAGTTTCTCCACTTGTCATCTTCAGTCTTGTTCTCGATTCTTGTTCCTCGATCCAGTCGTGAAATGCTGTAAGTTTATGAATCCACCTCTTAAGTGTCGCTCCTTCTGTTCTCCTCCTTGGACTGAGGTCTTCTTTCTCGAACCACAGATAAAGTCCTGGGAAGTGTGAGGATGCGCATATGTGTGTGCGTGTGTGTTTGTCTGTTTGTGTATGGATATGTGTGTGTTTGTGTGTGTGTGTGCGTGTGTGTGTGTGTGTGTGTGTGTATGTGTGTGTGTGTGTGTGTGTGTGTGTGTGTGTGCACCTTGCGATGCTCTACTCTTTCCAACTGAATAGGAACAAGGTGCCTGTCTGAGCTGCTGACCCGTGGCTGAGAGGGAGTTGAATGAGGGCTGGTGACTGACTCTGTGCGTGTGTGTGTGTGTGTGTATGCGTGAGTGTGTGATACAGAGAGAGGGAGAGAGAAAGAGAGAGGGAGTGAGCAAGTGAGTGAGTATGGGAGGGACAGAGCCGGTGTGTGTTTGCGACAGAGAGAGAGAGAGAGAGAGAGAGAGAGAGAGAGGCAGCGAGAGTGTGTCTGTATGTGTCAGAGTGAGCGGCAGTCGGCGAGTGTGTGTCAGCTAGCACAGGGCAGTGAAGCAGTAAGTGAACGGCCTCACGCTCTGCTGTGTGCAGTCAGTCAGTCAGTCAGTCAGTCAGTCAGTCAGTCCTCTCCTCTGTGGAGGCACCGGCTGAGTTGTCCTGCATTTTATCCTGGGCAGGGCCAGCATCTAGGGGGTTGAAAGAAGAGGGGGTGGGTGGGGCCACCGCACTCATTCATAACCATTTCAAACAAATGAGGAAAGCCTCCATCAAGCACATTCCCCTTTCTATTCTCTCTCAGAACAGTTTACTCTGTGAGAAATGTGCCATTTGCTTTTCACCTGTGGATTTTATTGTCCTCTTTCTGTTTCTTCTCTCTTTGGTCACAGACACCTGGAAAGACTTACATCCCCTTACTATCCCATGACCTCTGCTGTCTCCCCTTGATGTGAATGGTGAAGCATTTTGTCACATGGTCAAATCAGCTCCATTACTGTCCAGTGAACCAGCTAGGAGGCTGTTTTTTGACACCTTCACTCTCTTTTCTTCTCCCTGGCCACATGGGGCAAATTAAGGGAGTCTTTTCTTTTTTTACGGCCGCTGGTTTGAATCATCAAGCGGTCGCAAACACAGAGCAGGTTGCAGGAGTGTCGGCAGAGTTAGTCCAGATGAAGCCTGAGAGACTTTCTGATCACCTGTGTTAACATTTCAGCGAAACACCCTCTCTGATCTTTGCCGTTTAATTTGGCGAGCAGGGCGGAAATGAAGAACACCTTTTTTGTGACTTCCCACACTCTTGTCAGTTTTTTACAAGCTGTGTAATGAACCCGATTAGGGCAAGGCATTAAAGCTCAGCCAACACATTCCAATTAACAGCGACTCTTTAGTTCAAGCATATTGCTATCACGGAGTATTATTCTGACAATGTGAGAAAAAAGAAGAAGAACAAAAAACATTTAATAGTATTCAAATTGGCCCAGAACTTGAAGGAAAATGTTGAAATTTGGGAACCTGCAGACAGTCGCCTGTTAGCCTAGCTAGTAATAAGATGTAAAACAGGGGTAGAAAGCTAGTGTGGCTCTGTCAAAAGGTTAAAAAAAAAAAAAAAAACAGGTAACCAGCATAAACTCCAAATATTTACAGGTCCTGACCAAGACACCAGATTAAATAACAATATATAAAAGTATTGCACTTTATGTGCTGGTAGGTGGATTCTGTTACCTTTGCCCAGGCTAGCTGTTTCCCCTTGTTTCCAGTCTTTGTGCTAGGCTAAGCTAACTGCCTCCTGGTCCATGAGACATGAGAGCGGTATGAATCTAAATCTTTGATCTTTGATTGGACTTGATAAAAAGACAGAGGCTGAAAAAGTGATAGAAACAGACAGAAAAGATGCAGATGTTCTCAACTGGGGCAGTCCAGTGGTGGCAATTCACTCCCTTTTTAAAGGAGTCCCTGTTTCAATAATGCGTACCACCCCGAGGCCACGCTAGTCCGGGACTGGAAGTGCATTTGCGGAGTATGTGCTAAGAGGGGATGACAGTGACTTCACACTCTGTGGCTTGTTAACCGCCCCCAGAGACTTGCTGTCCTCCAGCCCCTATTTAAATCTTACCATCATAAAAAGAAAAACCTATGAGAAAGAGACCAGTCACCTCTTTCTCCAAACTCCCTGCTCCAGCCCCTGACTCCCTCAAGCCATTCCTGTCTACCTGCCGCTAAGTTCTGGTCCTGAGTGCCCGCCAGGCTCCTCATCAAAGCCACTTTCAGCATGGATCTACGTGGGCCCTTCGTAAAAATCACAGTCTCGTGTCAGTTAACTTCCTCTGCCTTTGTCCGCTCTCTCTGTCTCTTCTCACTTCCTATCTCTGTCCTTTAGAGTCAAATACGTTCTGCATAGGATACTTTTTAGTCAGCACCTGCATGAGCTGTCCAACATAACTGGAACTGCTGGGAGTCAGAAGAAGACGCAAAGAAGAGCAAGAGGGAGGGACAGAGGGCATTGTGAATGTGTTTTTTGTTAATGTTGTATGAAGCTGTTTCCCCATCTTCAAAAAACATGTAGCTAGTTTTCAGGACATCTGAGTGTTTGCAGGCTTGGCTCAGCAATTGATTTATTATTCTGTCTCTATCTGCAATCAACAGGAAACAATATTTCTTAACAAAGTTATATAAGGCATTTGGACAATGGCAGCCTTTGCTGTATGGGGGACAAAAGTGCAAACTGTTTTTCATGAATATATGTCATTTAAACACAAAAATGATGGTAGTGATGAAGCATCATCGTGGTAAACATGGTTAACAAATCAGGTTGTAACTGAGACATAATATTTGTTGTGAGGAACTGATATCTTTTAAGCTCAGTGTAAAAAATTAACCTTTTACATTACAATGTGCCGCTCCCTTCCCTTTGCTGATTGAGGCAGATTGTTTTGTTCCACGTCTTCTCTAGTCAGTTGATCCTTCCAGCTAATAGTCCCAACAGACTCCATATGTCAATTATAAACTTTCCAATGGCCTTAACCATTTCTTTCACCACATTGATCATCTTCGGAGGAAGAGTTACCAACTTTTTTAAAGTCATAGAAGTTGGGCTAGAATTTGTGCTTGTGTTTTGATCACCCAACCGTCAAGAAGTCATTCTGTTAAAATGCTCATTTTACATTAAAGGAGTTTGTTTCCCTCTAGAAAATGAAGTATTAGTTTTACATTGAAATAATCAAAATCATGCCAGCCATGAAAATTCTTGAAAGCATACAATGATTCAAATGTACCTAAGATATATCAGTTTAGAAATGCTGCAATTTTCTTATGAGTATTCTGACTACTCTGGAAACCAGTAAGGTCATGGAAGACATTCTTTACAGTACAACACAGAGCCTTATTTCATAATGAATTACCCTGGATGGAATTAACATGAATCACTGTGTTGCTGTGTTTCTCTAATGTAAAATAAAATAACAATGATATGTTAATCACATTTAATTTAATGGAGGACACACGCATACATGTGCACACACATGCACATGCATGCAAACAAACAAAACAAAGAGAGAGAGAAAAGCAGAGAAAGTGAGGAAAAAAAGAGAATAAGGACCCCCAGGAAGTTCCAGCTGTCCTTCCTTTGCTGAAATTCCCCATAATTAAAATCATACAATCATTCTATGTACTGTATAACTTCTCAAAAATCAGAGTGGCCCCTGAGGTCAACAACAAAGCTCGGGCCTCATGTGAGTGTCAGATGTGGCAGCAGATTGCTTTGTGGTGTCTTGCAAGCAAATGTTTGGGCTCTGAGCTCAGTTTCAGAGCAGAGACAAGCGTAATGTATTTCTTTGTTAAATGTCGTAACATGCGATCTCTTGCTGTTTCACAGTGGGCATTTTTGACGTTTGAGAACTACAGTAATTTACATGATTTTTCCATATATTGGGGATTTCTTAAATGCCCACTTTAACCTATCTCAGCTTACAACTGTCTAGCTCATTTACAATTTATAATCGAGTCAGGGAGGAATCCACTGCATAGCTTCTAATTTTATAGATTAGAAGCAGAGACGAGGAACATTTGGGGCAGAAAAACAAGACTGATGCCAGCAGCTCTGTGAGGTTACAGTTAGGCAGAGTGGTGCTTTGAGCTAAATGCTAACATATCTCAGTTTTTTGCACACTAGCATTTGCTAATTAGCACTAGACATGATCTACAGCTGAGACTTATGGTAGCGCCATTAGTTTTACAAGTATTTGGTCCAAAGTATTGGACAACTTGGAATGGGTAAGGGTCATGAAGTCATGAATGTCTGTGCCGAATTTCCTGAAAATCCCCCTTAAGATTGTCAAGATATTCAGACAAAACCACAAATCTCAACCCGGTGGTGTTCAAGCAAAGGTAGGCAATCAATTAAGCAATCAAGTCATTAGGATTTATCCTCTGAGGACCATGACTGTCAAACTTTCTTCTCAATCCATCTAAAAGCTGTTGAGATATTTCAGTCTGAACCAACATGGAGGACTGTCTGACTGTCTCTTGAGCCATGCTGCTAGCTTGGCCTGCTGTAATTCCTTACTTCAATTTAGTGTGTTTGTATCTCTAATGACCACAACATGCCCGATGCATGTCTGCCCCAGATGGATTATATTGAATCTGTATCCTCTGACTTGAGTTGAGTTGAGCCGTGCTGTGCGAGCGTGCCCTGAGCTGAGAACACCGCTCTGTGAGCCAGGCACCCAAGGAGGATGTTCTCGAGTGGAGGAACCTAATCTTTCCCAGCAGGAATCCAAGCGGCTCTGTAAGTGTATGAATAGAGATAATATCTCTATAATGAGGCCTGTTTTGTACCATCAAAGTCTTCAAAAGGGTCTGAAACCCGACCTCCCTCCTAGCACTGACAATCCCTCAGTAATAGCTCCCTATTATTAATTGTTTTGCCGTCCTGCTAAGTCCTTGTCTCCCTCTTTCTCTCTCTTGCTCTTGTAGTTGTGTTTTAGCAGCTCACCCCTGACCTGGTGCTTTTAAGTCTACTGACATTCTGCCAGTTTGTAACTCAGTGGTAGGAAAGTGTTTGTTTTCCTTTTTTTTTTCAAATGAAAGTGTTTCCAGATACAGAACAATCTACTTTCTCCTTATTGCAGATGCTAAGCTGCAGGGAGTTACAACACTCACATAAGGAAATTATCTTACACATATTTTTCACGGGCAGTAAATTCTTATAATTTTAGTGATTATACAATTTATACTTTGAGCGTGACCACAGCCTGTGTTGCTGGGTCAGACCCAACACAGGTGTGCTTCATATCTTTGAGCTGTCTGGTGTGGTTGGCTGACAAACATCCGGACGTGGTTAAAGGAACTGACCAGACCACCCCAGCTGAGCCTCACTGAGGACATGGCCCTTTGCATATCCTGCTTCGTGACAATTGCCTATTGTCAGTGGTATGATGATAAGTAGGCCATCTATCTGATGCTGTGAAGAGGTCTGAGAGATCCAGCCTCCCAGATCTTCATAGGATAGCAAGAGATACACCTGACTGATAGAGTCTGATGAAAAAAATCTGACTTGTCAGAGGTGATAATAAATCAGTGCGCTGCTATCTGACACATCAGAAGCACATAAGAGAGGACATGGATAGAACAGGCTGGTGGTGGTGGTGAGGATGGAAAAAGCACTTTAAAAATCTTTGCTGACTCAGCGTTTCTTCCCCCTCCTAATAGGTGCAGTAGCTTTGTGTTGATTGTTGAGGTTGACCCAACATCGTTAAAGCCTTAAGTATACATCATTCTTTGAAATTATTCTATTAAGATACATTTGTTAATAGCACAGTGGTAGCATGACACATCCTAAGACATTTTAACTGACTCACTAATTGAATCCATCTTAGAATGCATGTGTGAGTAAACCCAGTAAGAGCCGTGTGAGTCACAGCAGTCCAGTAAAGGTCTGTGGATCAGCCCGAACGATCATTTTGATGTCTGTGTCTCTGTAATGGACAATAATGGACATAAAGTGTGTGATGTAATGACTAAGGTTTCATAATAAATGTTATCAGGGTTCTGGAAGTTTACAGTAGATTGTAAAAAGTACTAATGTGCCGCATGCCTCGAAAGTGTCACATGAAAGAAAATGTTTAATGAAGTCTTCCTAAATATGACTTTTCAGATGTCACATATGTGGAGCCTCACAGTGAAGTTCCTTAAGAAACACTTTTTTCCACATGGTGACAGGTCACTAATTCCATGTAAGTGGCGCAGACACACACACACAAGAGACACACACACACACACACACACACACACACACACACACACACACACACACACACACACAAACACATGCCAAAGGCATTTACCAACACAAGCATCTCACAGAGAAGTATCTCCATCAAAAACAGCCCTCTCTCCATCTGTTAAACAAATAGGGAGCCCCTACAAAGGTGTGCAAAAGAATCCACATGATCAAAGTGTATGAGAATGGCAGCCTTGTGCTGGCCTGGCCATTATCAGGCCCCATGAATGCCTGTCTTCTCCTCTTTTGTCGGTCGAGGCATTGACAGTCACTCACCCGGCAATGACTGTCACACCAGCGCAAAGAGCCAGCCGCCGACAGGGGCCAACCACATCAAACGAGGCTGTCAAGGGGCCCTGCTCGTGAACCGTGGCAACAAACACCTCCTGATCCTCACCTACAGCTCAGCAGCAGACACCCACCGCTGTGCTCTCAGCCACTGCCTCCACTGAGAAAAGATGTACTGCCTGGACCTCATTTCCCTCTCTGCAGCCCCCCTTCTCTCTCCCTCTCCCTCTCTCTCTCTGTCAAGTAGCGCTTGTGTTAACCTCCAGCCTGCCGAGACACAAAGGGCTGCTAAAGTGTTTAAGAATGCTTTATGGATGCATGACAAGGGGAGGCTGACACTGCTGGGGGTCAGAAAGTATACAGGATGTGAATGAGATACATTCAGTTTTACTTTCAATTTGGAGCTGAGTCACACTTGATTTAAACTGTATGATGTTTGAACTTCAAAAGTCGACTGGGAGAAGAAGACAATCATTTTCAGTGGGCTGTGACAAGCACTTTGGTCAAGTCAGCATGAGTGTGGGTTGCATGTGTGTTCTACCAGCGTCAGGTTACATTAATGGAAGTAAAAGCATGCAGTGTTTTTCCTCAGCTGATGAGCAGTTTATGTTAAGGACCACAATAACTGCATGACAGTAAAAGTCCTGAGACAACATACAGAATTTTATGGTGTGTTTCTGTGCTTGGAAAGAAGCTTGAAACACTGTGAATTTCATTTTACTTTAACTTTCTCCTTTATACCAAAGGTCCCGTTCACAACGTTGGCTGCTGCATATTCAATATTTATGTCTACACAATAAAATCTAGTACATGAAGTAAATTTGAGAGCTGGACTGTCAAGTTTCAACCAATTTTCTGGTACGTAAAACCAGTACACAACAGTAAGTTAAACTAAACTATATACAATAGCAAGGATTTTAAAGTTGCATGACCAAAATATTTGACATCTCAGAGAATTATAGATTTATGTAAGATAACATGAATGTGAATACAAACGTAAAACTATCACCCAAAACACGTTGATCGTATTACTGTAGGACACTCGTTTTCACCTTGATCTCCTGTTTGACCTCTAGTCCTGCTTTGATTGGCTGTGATGAGACTGCCACCTGTAGGCCAAACACAATTCACTGTCACTTCTACCTACAGTGATGTCTATGTCAGCTCAGATGTCAGCTCAGCCACTGAAAAGACAGAAAAGGTAAAGATTTTTATGAATATTCAGCAATATGCAAGTGTAGTCCTGTCTATGAAATATTGAAAAAAGAGAAAATACATTAATAAGTCAATCTAACATGATGTGGGTGATAACTAAAACCTGTTGTCTAATAATTACTGCAGTTCCAATTAAGGCCTGAATCCACTGCAAGGACCATTTGCAAGGACGGTCGGAGAGACAGAAGCCCCAAAAGACCCTGGCTGCAGACAAGATGGCGGACATGAACCTCGATGCTCACCCTTATACGGGAAGCCATGTATCGACTGCAGGAAGTGGTAGCTCTTTTTTGTTTTATAAAATGACTTTCAGAGGAAGAATAACAACTATTTATTTGGAAACTTTAATTAAGCACCTTACTATCCGTGACTCTGTGAATATGAGTATTGATTTTGTACCCACCTAATTGTAACAGATGGAAGGTTTGTATAAGCTGAACCTTATTTCTAACTGTCGTATTTAATGTTCATGTGCGTTAGTGTCATGAACTGTCAATGTGCATCTTATAAGTACATTAACTTCAACTTCAATTTGTAATGTTCCACTGATCATACAAGAGTTTTACCAGACTCAACAAATACTGCATGACTTCAAGTATGTGGACACCTGAATTTTCAGCTCATTGACAGTTGAGCATGTAAACCGTAATCTACACCTTTGCAAGCACTCCAGCTGACATATTATCAGTATCAACTGTTAAGATTCATAACAATGTAGAATTTATCCCAAATAAAGTAAAAATAAATATATACGGCCGTCACCTGGAAAACACAAAGCACTGAATAGCATAAACTTTAACACATTTCCAAAAACCACACTCGATTTATCTGCGATCTTCTGACCACGCCTTAAACCCTGATGATCGCTCCTTGCGACTAGTTTGGTCTTATTTAAGATGGCGGCCTAGTGCTCAGAAGTAGTGCGGTTATTACATGTCAACATGTCACTTCTCAGAGTATGTGCTTTTGCCAAATGTCTGACCCGTCGCAGTTTGTTTGAGAAGTGTGCTTTTCGCGTGTCTTTCGCGGACTGCTGTCAGCTGTGTGTGTCCAGAAGGAGCGGCGCAGTCAGACGAATATCAGGTGAGCTCAAGGAGTCGATCACATAAGTCTCACGAGCAAGTGCACTTGTAGTATGATGGACAAGTTCACTCAGTTTCTCCGAGGGATCTTGTGTTAAATGCCAATGTACTTACGTGTTAATTCAACACTGAACAGCTCTTGTAATGTGGGGCTCGCACATTGTGGGGTTAACGTTAGCTCCTGTAACAGGTAAAATAAAATGGTTATTGAGTCCAGCGTGGGGTGCTTTGTTTGTGGACACGAGCTGGCGGTAAACGGTTTTGCAATTTGTCATTTGTCATTTGCCATTGAAATTTTACATTTGTCATTGCATTTCATTGAAATGTTTTAAGATGATATAATGGCCAGTAATGGGAAAACCTGCTCTACCGCTAACATTAATCACCCCCAGGCCCTAATTTAGGGCTCGATACAGGATCTGACTTAATTAAACTGGAACATTACTACTCAGCTGCGGAGTCACCATTTTGGCAAACTGTGTGGTACCTGAAGGTCAGGTGATGGTGCGGATCAGCCAAGAGGTTGGGGGCTCGATCCCCAGCTGCTCCACGTCTTTAATCGGGACTCTGAACCCCCAAATGCTCCTCATGTGTATGTGGAGGAAAACATATCAAAATGCACGTAACGTTAGAAGTAATTGGCTGGGAAGAGGAGGCATATTTATGCAGGATGTTGATTTTCAATATTCATCATAACCTCTCTCAACTCTTCTTGTTTTTTCAGAGACACCTTTTCAGCTCCAGAGAAGCAATTTTTCGTTTGTAATCCCAAAGATAGAAGAAGGAAAGAAACGTGTACTGGAACAGTCTCACTTGTTAGACGGTATGTTGCTGTAAAGGCAGGTTGTCATGCTGCTGTATACCAAACCTCACTGAGTACATATTTTATTTCATATCAAATACTGGTATATCAGAGTTATATGAGAATATAATCAGAGAATATCAGAGAATATGCTGGCACAGTGAAGGGTCCTGAGGAGCCTCATGTCACAATAATTGTTTGAAAGTTTTGCAGTATACTTTGTCTACAGGTGTTTGTGTTTCTTAATTGGTTCTTAAGTGTGTGTCTTAGATGCTACAGCCTGTCATGTGTTAGAAGACTCGCAAGGTTTAATCAGCTGTTGTAGCCTGTAATTCTTTCTGTAATTCAGTTTATTACTGTGAAAAATGGTTGTTTTCCCTCTCTCAGTGCTCGAGGCCAGGATCCACCAACTCAAATCTGACGGCGTTCTAGATGTGCAACATGCAAAGGTGCAATTTGTCAAAGCCCGCTCATCTGGAGGAGGGGTTTTATCTGGTAAAGGTCCCAAAAGCAAACCTCAGGAGAAACCTGACATTCCTAAATCAGGACACACTGCTGCTAAAGGAGCTTCTACATCTCAGCCCAGCCGCTGGATGAAAAAATTAACCGATGAGAAGAAAAAGAAAATCAAGAAACAGCAGCACCTCCAGCAGACAATACAGAAGAATGTGAAGGAGAAACCGAGTGCCAAATCGAAAGGTAGCAAAAGCAGCTCAATGCTCCCTGGTACAGCACATAAAACTATATCTACCACAGCTAAAAAGACTGTGCCCTTGAATAAGAAGAGCAGAGGCGATATGAAACTGTCTGAGGAGATTCGTGCTGCTGTTTCTTCAACGGTTACCTCCACTGCTGCTGCTGCTGCTGCTGCTGCTGCTGCAGCAGGAACAGCAGCCATGCCACAGAAAGTGTCTAAAGGGAGACGGAAGAACTCTAAAAGTCAGGTCCCCAATGCAGAGGGCCAAAAGACTGATGCCCAGGAAGAGGCCAAGGAGCTGGCTGAGGTGGAGAGGAGGCTCAGTCAGCAGGTAAGCCAGTGGACGTCTTCTTCGAGTAACTCAGAGCACCTACAGGAGGACGGTGAAGCGGCGGCATGTGGAGACATCCAGCTGAGCATCCGGTCTTACCTGGAGGCGTGTGTGTTCACTGGGGACACTGAGAGGGCACACCGTTTCCTGCTCAGCCAGCACAGAGTTATGAGTCGACGGAAACATCTGAGCACAGACGTCTACAACATCGTGATGAGGGTGTGGGCCAAGACGGTGAGTTCAACACCGTGACACAATAGCCGGCCTAATACAGCATTTTCAACATTACTTGCACCGTTACTGTTAGTTTTTGGATAATAAATACTTGCACATTCTTTCTCTTGCACTTTATTAATGAGACACATCATTATGATTAAGTTATGTGTTCTGTTGAGTTTGGTACCAAATGTACATGGAAGCAAAATGTAATGGTCCTCCTGTGTCTGTCTTTCTCTGCATGTAGGGCTCGTTAAGTCAGATCGGCCGTGTGTTCATTCTGTTAGAGGAGTCTTCTCTTAAGCCAAATCTGGCATCCTACTGTGCCGCCCTGGAGTGTATGGGCCGCAATCCCAATTGCTCCCCAAAGACAGTCACGAGGTATGCACACACACACACACACACACACACACACATACACACAAACAAACAAACACTAAGACACCATCCATGGATAAGGCTCATTAAGAGCTGCGTGTGCGATAACGTTTGGCGAGAGAGATTTGTTCAATATCATTTGATATTTAACAAGAGGGCTGTTACTGTCAGGACTCAGAGAGCTGAGTTTTAAATGAGCACAGTGGCAATGCAGAGACTCACCAGCAGGGGTCATGTTGTGTTCATGGTTTACACTCCTGCACATCCTGAGGTCTGCATGCCATGTATGACTTATTAGGGTTCAAGCCCTGAAGGGACGAGCTAGAATGAGACATGAAACTGGGCTCAATAACTGGAAATAATGTGAAAGTGCTTATCAAGAAATATGAGTTGAAAGGCCACATGTCGTACACAGTCAATCCATCTGAGTGTGTACGAGGCGTGGCCTTTCAACTTGACTTGAAATGGGACACACAAGTCCAGGTCAATGTGCTCTACATAAAAGGATCTGGACCATAAAAGTCCACCATTTAAAATTTTTTGAAAAGCAGTAAAATCAATAGAACTTGTTGGATCTTGACTCTATCAACACCAAAATGGGTGCACAGCATCACAGCACTGAGATACACATTTCTATTATAAATGAGCCAGATTATTTGAAAAACATGGCTCAACCAAAAAAGAGCCGGGGCTCAGCAGTAATATGGCCATAACTCATTAACGATTTGTGGAATCATCATGAATTGTGATACATATCTTCAGGCAGTGAGTGGGAATAGGCCTACCAATTTCAGTGTGCGTGCTCTGGGCGCAAGTATTAACCAAAACCCGATCAGTGGAGACATCCTACTCCATCTCCTGACCATACACACCGAGTTTCGTTCAAATCCAGTGAAGGGGGAAACTTTTACTGCCTGATTATTGAGATGCTGCAGGCTTTGGTGATTCGCCTCGCTCCTTTAAACAGACTTAGATGAGGTGAAGGGACTTTGCTCACCTTCATGAAGCCTGAAATCTGGTCACTGCCGCTTGCAGCTTTAATGTAAGCAGATTGAACTGCTTCCTTCTGTTGAACGAATATGCGTGTCACTGCGATTGTCACTATTTATGGCCGTTGTTATCTAAAAATAATGCTGTCAGAGAAGAAGTAAAGCCTGTCTAGTTGTCAGTGATGTTTCCTCTGGTGGTGCCTTATTAGTCAGCCTATTTTAAAAGCATCTACTGCATTTGCTTCTTGTTGTGTTTTATTATGTCAAGCTGCTATTTTGATGTTGCATGCTGTAGTGATTTAGTCACAGCCAGAGCTGACAGTTACCGGTGAAAAAACACTGGACTTGACTTTACAGCTCAGCTCCCAGTTATCCTGATTACTAACAAGGTGTAAAAATGTTTCTCACTGACGAGAAGAGAAGTTAGTCCCATTGATTCTAGCTCCACGTTTGTTATTCATGTGTATATTGATACTTCTTCATCCTTATGCATTTTCTGTATCACATGTCAGTCTGACTGTATTATAAAGTCATGTTGCCTCAAATATATATAAAAGACTTTATGTTCTCTCCCATAACGCTAATCTTACTGAAAATGTAAAAGTGTTTTCATTGTCTCACGTTTGGACATTTGGACTATTGTTGATTTAGCTGAGGACAGCAGGGTTGGTCAGATGCTGGTTTTAGCACTTTGTTAAAAAGGCTTTAAGGAGGATTAAGGAGCAGCGTAACCTCAGGAGTCCCTCGTACGGCTTTTGTAGTGAATGTGCATGTGGATTTTATTTGTTTTATATTGTTTTTTTTTTAATAAGTTTTGCACCTTTTATGATCTTTAATTCTATTTTCTTGCTTA